>NC_136000.1:30956858-31171858 GCF_048128805.1 Centroberyx gerrardi
TGTTACTGCTACTACTACTAATACTACTACTAATACTAATACTAATACCAATACTAATACCTGGTCTATAATCCATGTTCTATGGCTGGGAATAGCTGCCTGCCTGGCTCATATGCACACAGAGAGGGAGAGGAGGAGAACATGTGCTTTTAGTTTACGGAGCCTTTAGAGTCTCGGCCAGTTGGAGCGGCGAAGCGATGCATCCAGAGGAGAGCGGAGAAATGCCAGGCTTGGCTTGGCTTTAGGTGTGTGTGAGATCTGGGAGTGTATGCACAATGGAGTGCGTGTATACATATACTTCCATCTCTGTTTCCATGTGGTTGTGAGCATGAGTATGTGTCCATCTTTAATATCATGTCATTAACTATACGGTTGCCCTATAAAGTCTTCAACCCCCTCATTTTTTTTGCTCTGATTGTAGTAATTAACATGCACTCACAAATTGCTATGATGCATTATTGTGTTTTATGAGCATCACTCAGGTAAAGTGTTTTTTTTAGTTTTAGTCTAATTAATTTTACGTCAATTTTTAGTCTGATTCATTAAAATATTGTTACTCATTGGTGCTGCATGAAATAGGATTTGTAAATTAGGGCTGTGGTCAGTCATCAGAGTCTCCTTCCCGCTTCTTCTTCCTCTCTCTCTTCTTCGATCGCTTATGGGTAGCATCAGTTTGAATTCCACACTCGTTTAACTCTGTTCTGTCACACACAGCTTCTTGAGTGTGTAAAAGATAAGCTTCTGCAAAGGTACACACTTTAACAACTGTTCTACTCAGTGAAATAAATTCTGCATTCATTCACTGCGTGTAAAGGTGGTAAATAATAATGTTATTGCGTTAGTTATGACTTTGGAAGTTGTGTGAATTGAATTAGGCAGAAGTCTGCTCCCTCTACATGAAAATCAGTGAAAATTTGATTTAAAGTTAAAGAGCTGGTTTCTCTTGGTGAGTTTAAACTGGTAATGATTTAAAAAGCTGCTGTCTCTTATTGAGTTTTAACTGATAACAATTTAAAGAGCTGGTTTCTCCTGATGAGTTTAAACTGATAATGATTTCATGTTTTGGTTTTAGGTGGTAACCCTGTGAACCTCCTGCTTTGATTTTGTACTGGTGCTTTTTGATGGCTTGTATAGAAAATGTTACTTTTCGACTGTAGTTTGACTTTTTACATTGTTTTACATTGATGAGAAAAAAGTTGCATAAAAGTGACACATATAGCCTACTGCCAATACAGCTTATTGCTGTGGGCAACAAATTATATTTACTGTCATTACTGTAACTGAGTAGCTTTTTGTGTACTTGTAGTACTTTTTGGAGTATTTTTGAAGTCAGTAACTTTTATTCTAGTAGCCTATGTTTTGACTGAAGTATTATACTTCACTACATTTTAATTCGCATCCATTACAGAGTACAGAATAAACTGGCCACTTGTAAATTACATCTGTATCAACAAGGAAATGTTAAGCTAACTGTAACATTAAATACTCAAATTTATCCATGATTTATTTAATACATTTTAAATGCGCTACTTTTTTTTTTATTTGACTTGATGATTTTTACACCAGTAATGTTACTTCTACTTCAGTAAAATCTCATAACAGTACTTCTACTTGAGGAGGATATTTTGGCAGTCTTTCCAGCCCTGGTTAATAATGTTGTAATTGCATTAGTTATAACTTAGTAACAATACATAATAACAACAGATACACAGCTGTGACATTGACAGATAGGAGACAAATTGGTGAAATTGAAAAAAATGTTGCTGCCTCGTGTCTGGTGACGTCATACAACTTCCGCCTGCCTTTTCTCCCAGTGCGCGAGCTCGACAGCCCCGGAGTATAAAGTAGCGCGAGCGCCTTAACGGGGGAAAAAAAGTGCAGCCGAGAAAGAAAGGCACACACAGACAGGCACGCACACACGCGTACACACACGCATACACAACGTGATATATATGTGCGCATACACACACGGAAAAGTGGACTTCTTCACGAGTTTATTTAGGAGTAAATATTATCCGAAAATGGAGTGGGAGTTATGGATTTAAAGCGGAGAGGAGTGGAAATGGGCGGTTTGCTGGTGGAGTTGCTGCTGTGGAGTTGCCTGGTGTCGGCGGTTGACGGTACGTTGACTTTTTGTTCACAACATGGATCCTTTGGGAACAACTACTGCGGGACCACTAGGACGGATAACAATAATAACATATTAGTTAACATGCTATGCCCCAGTGGAGGTGTATCTGTGTGCTTCATCCCTAAATGACGCCCCCATTTTGTTCGTCCTACTGGGAAGAAGTGTAACGCTAGCTCTGATTCCTTTCTGAAAAGTTGAGGTTTTTAGGTCCCTAGGGTACAACTACTCTGGGGTAGCAACGCAAAGTCGAGAAACTTTGAATTGACGTGGGCGACACATCTACCGATAACCCCACTATAACTGAGCGTACCCTCTTATTGAATTAGACCTTTCTGCTTTGTACAACCTGTGAAGTTTTTTGAGTTTGTGTGTCGAAGCAGAAAGTAACTTTGAAGCCAGCCTGGGCTGTTTTCTTGGGCCTCCGCAGCTCCAGCCATCCCTGCTCGGTGTCGGGTGTCAGACAGACTTTCTGCTCGGGGGAAAAAAGAAGCTGAATGTTGTTTTAGGAAAGAAAAGGCTGCTGGATAGGCAGTAGACCTTCTCCCTCTGGATCAATCTGTAACTTAGCCTTACTTTCTCGCCTGCCTGATTTGCGGTCTTACTATTTAATCGCTGGAAATAGCCCGTTCAGAGGCGGAGCTTAGCTGTCTCTTATGGGTGCAAGAAATTTTATTAGGTCTATCAATGTTTCGACAAGGCTTTAACCTTTCAGCTTTTATCTAAAAACTTGAGTTTCATAATGTCTGTCCTGATAGCCCATGTATATAAAACCACCTATGCCCTCTCAGTGATGTAGCTAACTTAGTGGTCAATAAAAAAGGTGCACCTATAAACTATAACCTCCAGATGGTGATCATATTAAGGCAAACAACCACTACTATAAAGAAAAATCAAGGATTACTTAATGCTTTTTCCCTTAAAAGACCCTCTCCCCATAACTTGCATTAGTTTGATACTAGTTGCTATGATGCACACCACAATTCTATGTTGTAAAGAGTTATGCCAGCCTATAAAGCTAAACTCTATTCTGCAAATAAAAGAGCGGGTTACTGAGTTTATGTGGGTTTACCCTCCACAACATGCATGCAAGACAAGACCAAACTCCTCCAATAGACTGTCAGTGTATGAAATGTGTGGTAAACCCATGACAAATAGGTGATTGCCTTCAACTTAAACATTATCCTTTAAGCTTCCACATTGTTCGATGTAGTACCTTTTCTAATTAGGCTTGGACCCTTACAATGAAGTGTTTTTTATTAAAAATGACAGTCAAGACTGAATCTGTTTTAACGTGTTGGCATGTTGCCCGCAGGTAGCCCAGGGCGCAGTGCAAACTCACGCAAGAATATTGACTTTCTCCCCCCCCATCTATTCCATTCTCTTCTTAACTTTAAAGCAGGCTGGCATGAACATAAATCAACAAGAAAATCAATTCATAATATATTAAATGTAGTCCGTAACGCCTCTATGACGCCGTATGTGTGTGTAGTTGAATCTAAATTCAGGCTCTTGTTGAAGCAGAAGGAAAAGGTCAGAAGGATTTATGAACCCTAGCCGATGTGACAAAGGGAAGATAAGTAACAGATTCGGCTACGTGTTTAGGCTAACGAATCTTGCACCCATGTAAATGCCAAGCATGTGGCAATCTGTGGACTGATGCGTTTTATTTTCACCATAGTGGAGTGGCAGTGAGCCTATCTCGCTGCCATTTCGACAGCTTGGCAAACACCGGAGTGATCTGCAGCTATTCCTCGCTCTGGATTTAGGAACGGTCCAGTTTGGTACTCAGAGTGCCAATTTACAATCGCAATTATATCATTGAGCTCTATGATTGTAGCTCTGGTTATGAGCCTGTTATTACTTTCTCCCTGACTCTAGTTGTCTTCTGTGAGTCGTCTGTAGGCACAAAAACTTCAACTGTGTGGTGTCTCCCATTATCCATCTAGAGGAATGGTATGAGATGGTACTTCTCCTTGCCAGGTGAATCCATATGAGATATATTTATAGGCCTAACTTCTAAAGCCCCAAATACAGTATTTATGTGGCCACATCATGTCATTTTTACGTATATTCAAGTAGTGTCTTTGAGAGATTGACAGTGTATCACTGTTGTGTACAAGAACAGTCATAGTTTAAGACATTAGAGATACAGTACTTCCAGTTGATAAAGAACGACTGAAAGCACTTTGGCCAATGGACATTCAAAACCTTTTCTAAATAGACTTGTATGGTTATTTGCCACAGTGAATCCCCCTGTAGCCCCTCAGATCTCAAAGTTTACTCTTTACGCGTAATCTGCCATTGGAACTCTTCAATTCGCTTCATGATCATGGCTCACATACAGCATTATTTTTCAGGAAAGTGCTATTTCAACTGTGCTAAACAGGGAGCCATAGGCTATAGGGTATGGGGAACATTCACGTCTTTGGCAGGGAAACTAACAGTGCTCTGTGTGGAGGGTTTCACTGGAGAAGATACAAGGCACTTTGAGGTGTGCAAACAACATCATTATGTGTGCTATATTGTAATATAAGAAGCAGATGTTTGAGCGTTGCAGCAACAGGTACACATGTTGATTTCTTAATAAAAACATATTAGATACAACATTTACCCCTTGATGTGTGCTCTTTTCATTTCATTTGGATATGAACAAGTCTCACAAGCAGTCCAGTCCGATATCTTTCATTTTTAATAAGATGTATATTTCATTCATGCAATATAAATGTTTAATTTATGCAATTTTAATATAAAATAATTAATTCAATAATTGTATCATGCTGGTTTTGTCATTGCTCAATTTCTAGAGCTACGCATAGATCTGGTGGTACAGAAGTTGCCTGTTTTATCTTTTTTAAATGATTGTTCAAGATATTTGGCAAAAAAAACAATTTTCAATCATGGTATTTTTTAAATAAGGCTACATTAAACGATAGGCTAGTTGTACTATGGCTTTGTAGTACCAGCTATTAATTGGTGATGTGAGAGCGTTTACTAAGCCATAGCTATCATTTAATTAAATAGCAGAGACTACATCAGGCTTATTTTTCATTTTCTGCTTCCAGATTCTGGCCACTGTTCTGTCCTAATGTGCCCGAGGTGCCAGTCAGATGTTTAGATAATGCTTCGGTAACGCTTTGGAGTTCAGAGAAAAAAATACCCCATTGTTCTTTAAGTCTGTTTTGTAACATGTTTATGCCTCTTGAACATCAATCTTTCATTTATTGAAATTGGAGAGTAGGTATTACAGGGGTTCAATAAAGGTAAAATAAAGTAGGCTAACAATTTCCACATGGACAGAGGATTGAAGACTAGGAATGCAATGAAAACACACTGTAAAATATTCAGAATATTTAGCTATGTGAAGGTGTGGTGTTTTCATGTATTGAGGAAAGAACACTTGGCTGGTTCACACATAATCAACACACACATTGTTTCCTTTCAGGTGTGTAATGACACCCATATCCATGGCTGATTGGATCAGATTTAGCAAAGAAGATAACAACTGCTCTTTACACTCACACTTTCCAATAAACCTCCGGTAGAGAGCTCCTATTGGTCCTCATAGCTAGAGAGCAAAGCCCTGAAGTTGGCTTGGGAAGAATGTGTGGAGGGGGTGAGATGACCACCATGTACACATGCTTCACGCTTCACACACACAAACACACGCTTCACACACACTGGCCAAAACACTAAAGCAGTGTCACTGCACCACCGGGCAAATATCACAGCGGTGTGTCTCTGTGTGTGTTGACAGACTTCTATATCAGTCTCTAAATACTTACCCTTTTTTCAGAAATAAGGTTCGAGGTATTGATGTGTTTTTTGTAAACCAGAATTGACGTCATGGGATGATGTGTGTATGGGATGATGTGTCTGTATGGGATGTACAGTGTGTATCAGTTTGCCACTTCACGTGTACCTTTCACCTCTATGCGAGCGGGTCTATTCAGCGGTGTGTGTGTGTGTGTGTGTGTGTGTGTGTGTGTGTGTGGAGGGGACGGGGGTCATTCTGTTCTTCAATGTTCTTCAATTTTCTAAATGTCTTAAATGAAATAGTTCCATATTTGGCTCCTGGCAGCAGTTTTGCCAACCGGTTTAAGTAGACTGGTATCCAGTTCAAGATGTGGTGGACTGATTGATGCTACTGAATGTTTTCAGCTGTTTGCCTCTGACTGCTGCAGTCCGCTGTCAAGAGCCAGACTGATGCTCTGTCTATTCCAGTCCTCCTCCTTCTTTTACCCATTCCCATCCACACGTATAGTACTGAATTCAATCTTCTTCTTGAACTTCATTGAGAAGCCCAGACACTACTCTAATGTCTTATTATTGTTAAACTGCTCGTTAGTTCTTCGATCCAGCCCAGTTCTATACTTTGTCATTCTGGATGCCCACTCTTAGATCAAGAGACACTGACTTTTTGTGTCCATGGGCATGTGATGTCACACGTCCAAATCGGGCTCACGACCTTTGCTGCAGGACTCCCTTTCTCTGCCATTTCCCCCCCCTTTTCTTTTTTTATTACCATAAAAGGTTCTTTTATATCCATTTATAAAGAAAATATTGAGAATGAAAGCTCTATTGCAGTCTCCTGTTATTCTGAAACAGGGCATCCATGGGTTCTTTAGAAGGCTGAAAAACTCTTAAATTATCTGCATTTAAAGTATTCAAATGTCTTGGTTTCTTTGTGCTGCATGTCCACTCTTAGATGAATCCAGAACAGGGTTAGTAGTACAATCTGCATCCTGTCTGCTTTACTTAACATAGGCCACATCCACACTAATACGTTTTCGTTTTAAAACGCATAACTTTTGCTACGTTTACGCCTAGTGTCCACACTACTTCGGCGTTTTTGAACCCCTAAAACGGAGACTTTTGAAAACGCTGCTGAACCCGTTTTAGTTCGAAAACTCCAGGATTGCGTTTTAGTCTGGACGGGCGGAAACGGAGACTTTTGAAAACGATGACACAAACACCCACGTTCGCTTCCTGATTGGGTCTTATCAGTCACGACGTCCGCCTTGACCGCCTTATACTCGTGTGTTACTTTCAGTAACAGTTCCACCTCGTCGTCGGTCCAAGCAAAGAAATCTCTGGTCGTACTTTTCGCCATTGCTGTTCTTCCTCCGTAGTATTTTCTGCAACTAAGCAACCAACCGCAGAGTAGACAATCTGCTTCCTGTTTACACCGGCACGCGCATGCCCAGTGTACGTGAATGGTCATGTGATATGCGTTTTCAGGCGTGTTAGTATGGACGGAGATTATTTATGAAACGCTCGTGTGGACGGAGATTGTTTTCGTTTTAAAACGCTGTTTTAAAACTAAAACGTATTAGTGTGGATGTGGCCACAGTTGGCCTTCATGTCCCTTAACAATCAATTTCCTGTTGTCACTTTTCTTATTCTGCCCCTTTATAATTTCACAACTTTCATCAGCTACGTTCAGTCAGAAATAGGCTGCTTATGGCAGCTTTGTTGCTTTATTGTGGTTTGTAAATTGGTCTTACATTCAATTCCAGGTTGGCAGCAAGGAAAGGAGATGTGTTTCTGTGTGTGTGTGTGTGTGTGTGTGTGTGGGGGGGGGGGGGCTTAAGGAGATAGGAAGTGGCTGAAAAGGAGAAAAGATTTGGTTGCAGCGCTGAGGAAGAATGTACAGAAGAGATTGAATCTTTTTCTGTTCGTATTTTTTTTTTCGGGTGTGAAACATGAGCAGGTTCTGCTGTTTGGATTTCATACAAGCGGGAGGGAGGGGGGGAGGGAGGAGAGAGGGAGGAAAAAGGAGAGAGGTAAAAAGAGGAGAGAGGAAAATAGGAGGAGAGAGGGAGGAAGAAGGGAGGAGACCGGAAAAAGGGAGGAGGAGAGGAGAGAGGGAGGAGAAGGGGAGGAGAGAGAGGATAAAGGGAGAAGAAGAGGAAGGGGGAGAGAGGGAGAAAAGGGAGAGGAGGAGGAGAGGTAGAGCGAGAGAGAGAGGAAGTCTGTCGCAGTCTGCCTTGATTTCTCTGGGGTCCCCTCACACACGCACACACACACACACACACACAGGCTGCATAAATATGTGCACTGTGCACGTCACGCAAATTTTTCTTGTCCCAACTGGGGAGGTGTGAAGAAAATCTCTTCCTTCCCCTCAACCCCTTAGCACCACACACACACACACACACACAGGGTTCTCTGATAAGGTGCAAAGCGAGGGAGCCTGTTAGTTTTTCTACCGAGCAGAACAAAACAGGCGAGCTGAGTGTGTGTGTGTGCGCGCGCGTGTGTGTGTGCGCGCGTGCGTGTGTGTGTGTGTGTGTGGTGGGGGATGCAGCAGTGCATTGCCTAAGCTATAGAAACTTCTTTTGGGGCCCCTTTCTTTCAGACCTGGCACTTCAGCACCCCTACCCCCCAACACACACACACACACACACACATGCACACACACACACACACACACACACACACACACGGCCCCTGTCTCTCTCTCTCTCTCTCTCTCTCTCTCTCCTCCTACTCTGATTGTTAATCCCACCGACAAACTCAAACTCCTCAGCTGTTCTTTTGTGTTGCACTACAAACACACACACACACACACACACACACACACACACACACACACACAGACACACAGCCAGGTGCAGTGAAGTCATTTGAAGTGTGTGAGGAGTCACAGAGTCCTTAGAAGCCAAACTTGATTGAAATTTTCAGCATATTTTGTTCCTTTTTACCAGGATTTCAAGCATTTTGTATCCACAACTCATTCATTTCTAATGGAGATTTCTCTCCTGCTTTTCTCCATTATTTTCGAAGATTTTATTTCTAAGTTCACATCTCTGTTTTCGATGACATTTCTGCTCAATGCAAAAATGGCCACTGAACACTGAACACTACCCATGACTCCTATGAACAGCTTTTTTTCTGCAGATGCTTTTGAACGCAGTTAGTGGAAAATAAAGCAATAAAGCTCATACAAAAGTGGGTTCCACAGTGTAAAGTAGTGGAAGTCAGAGTTGGGATACTTCAGGTGATGAATATGTAAATCAAGGCCATAACACCATAATACTTAATCTAAATTATGAAAATGTTGTGAGATATTTTGTCTCCATCGTTGTTGCTCAGCGTTCATTGCTGTGATGTTTCAGCACTGCTCTTCCCAGAGATCACCTGTCAATTAAACAGTGTGTCCAGTACTGTGACGTCTTTTTCCTTGGATTTTCTTTTGATGTTTCTGTAGGTGGCGCTCTTCTCTTCTCTCCTCTCTTCTCGTCTGTTCAGCCATGGTGGCTGTCACTGCTCATGCTCACTACCCAGTTCTTCTTCTATTTATTCCAAACAAACCAAAGCTTAAAGTAACATTCCAAGATCATGAATATGTGGATAACTCTGAGGGATGCTCAGTGATGCAGTCATGTTGGGGACGTGCATGAAGGATAAATCAGCGAAAATCCCAGATTATAAGAAAATGCTGATCCAGTCTGTCTGGGAAGCAGTCACTGGTCGTGTCAACCAGCCAGACCCACTACCTTCACATTTCATCGTGTGAAAGTGCCTTTTGAATCCAGCGGTCTGGGCCTGTCCTCTCTGGCTACAGAAAGCCCCAGCGGGCCAAGGGAGGTCAGCCAAGACTAATCCCCACTGGAGCGTCTCTGTCTTGGGTTAGAGGTGACAGGAAGAGGCCCTGGTTGTGGCTGTGGTCTCTTTCTCTCTGTCCTGTTTGTACCCGTTACAATCTCCCTTCCTCACACCTGTGTAGCTTTATAGATAAATGGACTAGTTGATCTCTGAGGTAGCTGTAGTGTGGTATAGCTGCAGGCCTAGGCTGTCATATTGCTGGTATTGTGTTGCCATGTAGCTCAGTAGGTCAAAGCCTGTCTCTGTCTTTTAAATGGGATGTTGTCCAGTCAGTGTCGTCTTCTGATATGATGGAAATGATGCAGTTCGTTTGATTACATATTTATTGTAGAATTGATTAACACTACACTGGTTGTCTATGGCAAGACCTCAACCTCAACTGATTTTAATGAGACACTTTGATCGGATTCCACACAAGTACGCATGAATATGTTATCATAATTACTGTATCATCCTGGGTTTCAATGGAGAGTTTTAGTGTTCCGTGCTGGAGAGCTGGGGAGAGTGTGAGGTTAGACCCAGAAATGACAGAAATGCTTGAGCTGTCGTGTTCAGAACACGACACTTCCTGTACATGATATGGATCATGTTGCATTCTAAACAATGAACGGCCGCGATTTGAAATTAATCTTTTTTTTTTTTATTCGTACCAGTGTAGTTTTCAGCTGGCTTCTTTGTTTCTTCTGCTTGAAGGAAAACTTCATGTCAAAAGTTTTTCTGGTATTTCAATTTTGAAGTGAAAGTGAATTGAACTGAACTGATCCTAACTTAATCCAAATTTAAAACTTTATTCAGATAACCAACCCTATCCTTACTAATCTAAAAACCTGCTCTAATCCTTTAGGATGTGATATTTCAGTTATTTTTGGACACACAGGCCCCAGTAATTTCTAATGGAGATTCCTGATTTCCATATATCCTGCTTTAGTTGTTCCCCTGATTCCTTCACTACATTAGCCAGGGCAGACTATGTTAAACCTCTCAGGGTGTTGCTACCTTCAGCAGGCCTAGTTAATATCTGTCTGCATACCTGCCAAGTTCTTCATTGTCTATTGTGCGTGTGACCCAGATCTATCATTGCAATGTAGGCCACTACAACACCACTGTGCTTATTGTTATGGCAAACTAGGACCACTGAACAATTTTTAGGCAATGTAGACAACAGTTTTTTTGTTCCTCATAGCCCACATGTTCTCCACCTCGATCTTGTCCCAGTTGTTTATCTCCATCCCCACTGAAGGCAGAATCTCCACTGACTCTAAATGTTACCCATGTGTCACCATTGCAAGATTTGTACTTCATCTCAAATGAGCTGGAAGTTTACATCGTTCTCTTCCATGCTGTGACTTAGGTTAAAAATGGATTTCACGCTCTTAGATGAATGAAACTGTTGTATCATTTCAGTCTGAAAATACGGCTACTTTACTTAACTCCTGACCAAATGTTTGGAGAGACAGTAGTAGCAGTCGGTTTTGATGCTGAGCGAGGAACAATAAGCTTAGTTGTGGTCACCCAAGCATGCTTATGTCGGCCGTAAAAGAATCAGTAGCACACTAGAATCATGTGGACATCTGTTTACGCTGTTTCCTCTTTATTTTCCTTTATGGTTCTGTGAGTATGGGTATGTTTTTTTTTGTTAATTATTAAAAAAGCGTCACTTTTTTTGGGCGACAGCATCCGTACTGACAGTGGCAGCGTGTGGCAGCGCTAGGGGGTTGGAGCTGGCACGGTGGTGCCAAACCACCGCGTGTCGGCCCTGACACCCTGCCAGGCCAAAACCACAAGCTTCCCCACAGGCACCGTGGCAGCTGCTGTGACAGCTACTGCCTGCAACGCCGGGATTGCAACATCTCTCGCTTGCTGAGTCGCAGTCACACACGGACAAGGGGTTTTGGAAATTCCTTTACGAACACGGACCCTTCCTTAGAGGTGTTATACAGGGATGACGAGTCGACTCAGTGTCCGAAATGAACAGAATTGTGAACAGATTCGCCTGCCAAGGGCTGGTAAATGAAAACAATGTACCTGCCAAGAATAATTTCTACCCGCCATAATAATTAGTATACATTTTTCATGGAAGTATCTTGTCCTGCTTGTTTTGAATGCTATTTTGTCTATATAATCAGGTAATGTGTGAAACATTCAATAAAGGCTGAAGAGTAGATTTAGAGTGTTGATTTAAAACTTGCTCACTCGTTAGTACAGTGGATCTTTTTTTGTCTCTTCTGGGGATTATTTTCACTATCAGTAAATCTATTGATTTTTTTTTTTTGATTAATCGATTAATCAAATTAAGGTTCAACTGTCCGATATGAGTTTTTGAAGGCTGATGCTGATATTTTTAGACTGAAGCTGCGGACATTTGTTCGCCGTTTTCACGTTTCAGATGTGATTCTAAATGTGTCCTCCTGCGTTCTCCAGGCTCGCCTCTCCTCCTCTTCGCCAACCGCCGCGACGTCCGATTGGTGGACGCGGAGGGCGTGCGGGGGGAGTCGGCCGTCGTCGTCAGCGACCTGGAGGATGCAGCGGCGGTGGACTTCCTGTACTCCGAGGGCCTGATCTTCTGGACGGACGTCAGCGAAGAGGCCATCAAACAGACCCACTGGAACCAGTCATCCAACTGTAAGGCTGCCTACTGTGTACCGGCTGTTTATTCTCTCATTTACTGACTGTTACATCAAACAGACCCACTGGAACATCCAGTTTGGTGACATAGTATGTCACCAAAGCCTTCAATAGAACAGCAGTGTTAGCTCCTAGTAATCCAATAGGGAGCTTTTGTTGATCTAGATCCTATTTTCTTATTTAGTGCTACAGATTTTCCCATTCAAAGCTCTCTGTCTCCTCAATATAATACTGTCTCTGCTAATAGTGCTTATGTGTCCTCCTCCTTGTCATCATTTCATGCTGTGTATGTTTTCTCCCTGCAGCTCTTAAAGAGGCTCTGGGAACCGGACAGACCGTGGTCGTGTCGGGATTAGACAGTCCCGACGGGCTGGCCTGTGATTGGCTGGGCAGGAAGCTCTACTGGACCGACTCGGAGACCAATCGGATAGAAGTGGCCAACCTGGACGGTACTTCCAGGAAGGTCCTCTTCTGGCTGGACCTGGACCAGCCCCGGGCTATCGCTCTCAACCCTGCTCACCGGTAAAGAAAAATTCACTACTACACACACACACACTCTCACACTAGGGTTTGACGGATATGAGTTTACAAGGATTTAGTGTTTCCCCTTGAATTGTATTCTTGTCAGGGCGGAGAAGCCTCTGAAAAAGCATTTACACCATCATGGGACACTAAAACTAGAACTTGGATAGTAATCATTATAAAACATTTTTATACTTGTGTGGAATCCAATCAAATTGTTGCATTAGAATCAATTCAGGGCTTCCCACAGACAACCAGTGTATTGATCAATTCTACAACAAATATGTAATCAATCAAACTGCATCATACCCATCATATCAGAGGTGGCTGACACTGACTGGACCAGATATACTGGTATAACCCCAACTCTTCCACTGATACAGATGTGTCTTTGTCTGTGTGAGGAAGCCCCAGTACCCTGCATATTTATAGCCCATACTTCAGGCACGCTTCCTTTGGGACAGTGGGTATATATGTAAGAGAGAGAGGTGGAGATGGAGACAGGAGGCAAAGGAGGGTTAAAGAACAACTTAGCCACAGTTTAATACAAAATAAATTGAATTGGAAGGTCGAGAGAGCGGAAGAGATGGCGTGCTGGTCCACAGAGTTTCCTGCCTCTGTGGTTTTAACCTCGCATTGACCTCCCTGCTCCCATATTCTCAACTTGCTGGATACCTAGTGTGTGTGTGTGTGTGTGTGTGTCAGTGGAAACAGTGTGCCTCAGCAAAACCTTGGGCTTCTTAGATGATAGATTTAGCGTTGAGGATAGATTTCGTCTTGTTTGAATAGAGTATAGCGAACAGTCTATGCTGTTGTTTTTTTCAGCAGTGAAAAATGACTCACACTGGATGTGAACTTCAGACCAGTGTGCCTGTCTGTAGTCACTGATTAACACCAGGAAAGAACAGCCAATGCTTCTCCTAGATATTAAACTCTTAGGCGGCTAACCAAAGTGATTTAGTTGAACACCTACAGGAGAATCTGAAGTTGTCTTGTAAAACAGCCGCAAATGTCTTATGATTGTGTTCCGGTAGTTTGTATAAGGGTTTGTATAAAGCCTTATGTGAATGTGTTTTCCCTGTAAGAGCCACAGCTTTGCACAAGACACTGCACTTTGACTGGAGGTTGAAGGTTAGAGTCCGATGACCTACTTAGTCATTCAAAGTGGATGGCTTTATGGAGGCCTGTAGCCTAGTGGCCTGAAACCAGGCTAAAGTCACTAAATCCCTTCCCGCAAGCGCAATAAAACACTCCCTTTGCCTGCTATTGCTTAAGCATTATGGGTCCAGCTTATAGTGTAAACAGTTGTGTAGAACAGCCCGAAACACCCTGTCAGCTCTAAAGAAGGTTAGATTACAAATATGTCCGGCTAACATTTAGACAGATTACGATAACCACAGGGTGTGTCTCTGTTTAGAGTAGCCTGCATCCTCTGTCGGCCGTTCGCTAGCTGAACTGTGATGCGTGCAGGGGAAGGCGGGAGAGGAGAGACGACGTGTACTGCTTAGGGAATGAAGAGAGAGAGAGAGAAGGAAAGATGGTATAGGTGAGAGAGTAGGTGTAGAGCGGGAGGAGAGGCTGTGCCAGTGGAGAGTGGGGAAGTAGTGGGGGGTTGGCATCTCAGCAGGCTTTGTGCTTTTGGTAACCTTGCCTTCAGAGACACAACAAGACCGTTCAGTGGTACCTACAGTTAAATAGATGATAGGTCATCTCATTCCATTCTGTTCAAGTCAATTTATGTCAGTTCAGGTCAATTCAGGTCAGTTCAGGTCAAGTTAGTTCAGTTAATGTCATTCACACTTATGTATTTTCATGCATAAATTATGAAGAAAAAAACAGATCAGTCATCTGAACAAGTCGGGCTGAGTGTGCAACAAACATTTATTTCTTGTACAAGTCAAGTGAAGTTAAGTCAATTTAAGTCAAGTCAGTTCAATTCAAGTCAAGTCAGTTCAAATTAATTCAAGTGAGATCAAGTCATTCAAGTCGTCACTTCAAGTCAATTCACGTGAACTCAAGTTAATTCCAGTGAAGTCAAGTTAATGTAAGCCAAATCAGTTCAATTCAAGTCTAGTCAGATCAAGCAAAGTCAAGTCAGTCCAGTTCATGTGAGTTCAGTTCAAGTCAAGTCTAGTCAAGTCAATGCAGTTCAGTTTAGTATGCGTTATTGGCATGAATGCTGGATGAACAATATTGCCAAATAATGTAAACACAAGGGGAATTCATTACACAAAAAACAAAGAAGAAATCTACAGCTCTGCCTCCACCATTTGTCTTTTTCTCTCTTCTTCTCTCTCTTTGGTTTCTTGGTCTATAATTGTTGTTTCTACATCACTGGCCAAAGGAATGCAGATCCGTCTGTCATTCTGAAACTGTGTCAGTACACACACACACACACACACACACACACGCACACACACACACAGCCACAGCATTTAATAAGCCAATATTGGTTGTGTGACAGGGTGATTCATTGTGCTTCACATCAATATGTCACTGTTGATTTTCCTCAACCAGAGCCGAGCTAGTGGATTAGTGGGCTAAGACCCAGATGCTATACTGTAGACGACGCAGGTTCAAACTCACCTCCTCTGGATACTGTGGTTTTTTTTACAGATATATACACAAACAAAGACTGAAGATGGGGGGGGAAGAGACAGAAAAACAGCATTGTGAAAGAATGACTAGAAATTTGGAATAAATTACAAAGACAGGAGAGAAAGAAAGAAATGGAAAGAAAAAAGACAAAAAGATGGGGAGGCAAAAAAAAAAAATTTAGATGGGTAGATGGGTAGAAAGTCTTTGTTTATCGTGTCTCCTAGCAGCAGTTACGATGCAGGAGAAACAGCAGAGAGGCATGCAGCCTTCCAGGATCGCTCCAGCGTTGCTTCTCTCTCTTTCTCTATTTCTCTTTCCTCCCTCTACCATTTCTTCCCTCTCTCCCTCATGCTTCCACCATCACTGGGAGTTATTAGAATTTATCTGTTTTACACACCAGTGTATGTGGAAATTAACAGTTTATCACATACCACTCTGTATCTTGACTTGCATCTCTAAGCTCAAGGCCTAAAGGTCTAGAACAGTGATTCTCAACCTTTTTCATATCAAGGACCCCTAATTTAGTCCACATTAGCGCCACATTAGCGCCACCCCCATTGGATGACATTTTGTCTCTTGGACTCAAATCTGAGAATATTTTTATTGTTAGATATGATTTTGTCCAGAATTCTATGACTATCTGTATTGTAGGTAGAGATATAACAGTGAAGCTATGATCAAAATAGTCATTCTTCTACATTCTTTAAATGTGTTAACTTCTTGTAAATGAAATAATGAATTTTAACAATTCATCAATTTGCTGGGGACCCCCTGGAACCCCCTCAAGGACCCCTGGTGGTCCCCGGACCCCACGTTGAGAACCACTGGTCTAGAATATAGTTAAATAAAGTAATCATTCAGTCAATTTTGTGCCATGGGAGAGTAAAAATCTTACTTAGTGTCCCTTTAAATTGCTCTTAAAAAATGCTCTTATATTTGTATAATGTAATGTACTAATGCACTGTCTCTCTTCCTGTTCTGTTTCCAGCTACATGTACTGGACAGACTGGGGTGAGGAGCCCAGGATAGAGCGAGCTGGCATGGACGGCAGCAACAGGTACTGTTACCATTGAACCCTTTAGCAGATCCACTTTCCATGTGTTTTCCCCTGTGTTCATAGCATCCCCAGTACATGCACGTTTGTCATTGTCCTGCAGAATCCTTGTAGCACCAACAAAATCCACTTTTCAACTGTTTGATTACCCCACTGACATGTGGCACCCATGTATTTATATCACACTTGGACACTTAGTCATGGAGCATTTCCTACATGTGGAAGACGAGGTGAAATTGTATTACAGTAATTTATTTAATCGCGTGACGCGACGTCATTGAAATTCATTTACATACCAGAAGATGATTATGGGAGTTGTGTGAAGATGCACCACTAAGATGATTTAGAAGATGATTTACAGAGGTTTATAGTTGAAGTTAGATTTTCACAATGATACAACTTTTACTTCATTTTAATTAGATTAGGGCTGCACAGTTAATCGAAAAACTTCAATTTCTAAATCATAAGAGGCTACAATTATTTTATCACATGGTTTTTATCTGCCGTTTGCCAAACCATTTGTTATTCCAATGAGCTCCAAGTGAAATATGAGATTATCTTCTGTTTCTTCACTCTGTGCGTTTCTCTGTTTCCAACAGGAAAGTGATAGTGGAGGTGGATATATACTGGCCCAACGGTCTGACCATTGATTTGGTGGAGCAGAAGTTGTACTGGGCAGACGCCAAGCTCAGCTTCATCCACAGAGCAAACCTGGACGGCTCTGCACGGTATGGAGCTGTGTGTGTGTGTGTGTGTGTGTGAGAGAGAGAGAGAGAGAGAGTAGTTCCAGAAGTTCCTGCAATTTTACTGCAAAAAAAGAACCTAAAACTATGTAAATTGCATCACAAATTTTGAGAAAACGGTCACACACCATATGATTGGTTGGGAGCTAGCTAGGCTTATGGGTCTTACACACAGCACACACACACACACACACACACACACTCACTCGCAGGGACCCCCTACTGAACCCCCGAAGATCAGCATGAACTACTTAAAGTTTTCACCCTGTTCAACTCCATTCCAACAGAGAAAGGGAGGAGGGGAAGAGAAAAATAGGCATACAGACAGAGCGAGACAGCAAAAGAGGAATGGAGAGAGAGATAGAGAGAGTATGACAGAGTTGTCCAACACAAACAGAGCTGTGGTGCGGAGGCCCCAGTCAAAACACACACTCTGCTCCGCACACACTCCCAAAACGTCTCCCTCTCTCAGCTCAAACACTCTTTCCTTCCCTCCTTCGGTCCATCCATCATCCCTCTTTCTCCCAATCCTATCATTCTCTCTTTTTATCCATCCAGCGTTCATCCATCATCCTCTCAGCGTTTCTCCTGCCATTTTACATTTTGGCCATTTATCCAGACAGACTTTCAATGAAGGCAACAGTAGAATCTATCTATCTATCTATCTATCTATCTATCTATCTATCTATCTATCTATCTATCTAGAATGAGAGGCTTTCATCTGAATGTGCCTGACAGCTTTGAGTAATGAAATAATTTGTATGTTTTTTAACAGCTACACACCCACGCACACTTACACACGCGCACACAAAACAAACTGAACAGAGCAGTGAAATCTGGAATTAGTTAATGTTTTTTTTACCTTAACCACTGTTGGCTCTCCTATGCTGTTACAGCACACACACACACACACACAGAGAGAGAGAGGACGAAAATCATGATTGATGAAAGCAAGTTTCTGCTGTATTGATATTCTAAACACAAGCCTCCTTTGATCCTGTGTCCAATTGTGTATGCGTGTGTATGTGTGTGCCTGCATGTGTTTCTAAAATGTGTTTTAACCCTGAAAACCCTGAATTACACTCACACACACACACACACCTTCATGTTTTTTTTCAAATTTTTTTCCCCCTTCAACTTAATTTTGCCTTAACCTGTTTAAACGTAATCCACAGTGCCAACAACAGTTTCTTCATCATTGCTTGTTTTTCATATATATTCCCACATATGCAAACGAACTTAGGGTGCGTTTGTTTTCTTCCCCCCAGTCAGACGGTGGTTGAGGCGAACTCGGCCCTCTGACTGAAAAGCCAGTGACAAACTGAAGAGTCTATTAAGCCTATTAATCAGCCTTTTATAAAAACAATTACTGGAACAGGTTGCGTTTATTTATTCATCCAATCACGTCAACCAATCAAATAACATAATAATAAGTTATAATATTGGAATAGAAGGATGCTCAAAAACAGCTTATTCACACTTATTCAAAATAGGTTGATAGATGAAAATAGTTTATTCAGAATAGTTTAGGTAGATTAGTTGAATGAATGAATGAACACCTCATGCAAAGTGTTACCATACCATTTTGGAATAGGACTCTCCCATGCCAAACACAGGCCTCTCTTCCATTCTGAAGGTGCGTTTGTTTTGTCCCCCCCCCAGTGAAACGGTGGTGGAGGGAACCCTGACCCATCCTTTCGCGCTAACGCTGTCCGAAGAGACCTTATACTGGACGGACTGGCAGACGCGCTCCATCCACGCCTGCAACAAACACAGCGGGGACAAAACCAGAGAGATCCTGAGTGGGATTTATTCTCCTATGGACATCCAAGTCCTGGGACCACAGAGACAGCCTTATAGTAAGAAGAGAGTCTGTGTTTGTGTGATTGTGTATATTAGGGTTAGACCTGCATATGGGGCCGATTTTGGTCTTTTATTAAAAATCAGATGTGGTCAAGTTAGTGTTGTAGGAATCAATGTTTCATGAATTAATCAAATATGTGCAATATGAAAAGTATTAGCACATATGCAGTATGAAAATAAATGAAAATATAGAGATATATGTGATGTATAACAAATCAAATCGTTGATGTCAACTTTTCAGGAGCTAATCATATTTTCTCCTTCATTCTCCCATTCTTTTGTCTCTCTCTCTCTCTCTCTTTCTCTCTCTCTGTCTCTCTCTTTGTCTCTCTGTCGTTGTCGCTGCAGTTCAGACTCCCTGCAGTGAGAACAACGGAGGCTGCAGTCACCTCTGCCTGCTTTCTCCCGTCCAGCCTTTCTACAGCTGCGCCTGTCCCACCGGAGTCCAGCTCAAACCAGACAGAAAGACATGCAAACCCGGTACGGATCCCAGTTACACCAATCTGATTACACACTACATCACACACTAGTACAGCACCAGTACACTCTCAAGTAAAAAATGACATGCACTCTCCTAGCAGTGCGGGACACAAACTGACCGGCCGCCATATTGATTCCCACGATCATAAAACAATAGAGCCTTATTCTGCTGCCACAAAAAACACAACACTGCGGTTGTGTGTGTGTGTGTGTGTGTCCGTTAGTTTGAATGAAGGATGCCATCCAATCCAATCACTTAGCCACTGTTGACAATCAACACAACAATACTCTATTGTATCAGCCTCCTGTTTTTCTGTGTGTGTGTGTGTGTGTGTGTGTGTGTGTGTGTGTGTGTGTGTGTGAAAATGAGCAAGCGTCCATGTTTCTAATTTGTTGTGCTTGGCTGGTTAAATTGAAGGCGTTTGTTATTGTGGTGGCAGCAGCAGCGTGTGTGTGTGTGTGTGTGTGTGTGTGTGTGTGTGTGCGTGTGTCGGGGGTCTTTAACGACTTGTTTCTCAAGTGAAGTCAAGCGAGGAGAAAACTGGAAGCACAGACGCCTTCCCTCCTTCCTTCTCCTTCTTTCCCTTCATTTAGTCCTCCCTCACTCCAGTCGTTTAGTTAACGATGGGACCGTTCTGAATGTCACATCTGATTGGCGCCGGGGCCGATGGATGCCAGATTCTGATTGGTTGCGAGGCTGTCGCTGGCAAGAGGGGGAAAGATTAACATTATTTGCAGAACTACATGTTCTCAATTTATTTTTATGTTTGAAATTTTAATCACAATGGGACTTTCTGGTGAAATAAATGCTAAATTTAAAAAAAGTTTATGTAAAAAGAGAGTATGCATTATTGCATAGTACTGTTCTTGTCTTCATACCAAATAACATCTCAGCTCTGTTGTTTCTGATGTACATTATCACAGTCATGACAATACAGTAAGTGAATTGAATTGTGAGAGAAAGAAAAGGGAGACAGAGCGAGAGAAAGGCACTTTGAACTGCTATAAATTTGCTATAAATTTGAGATCTTAGAGTGAGACAGAGGTGTGAGAGACCAAGAAAAACAGTTAATTGTCTCCCAGGAGGTGAGTTTGGCTCCTCTTTTAAATCGGAGCCAACAGCCAAACAAGGTGGAGGATCCCTCAGGACACCGGAGCCCTTTGTTTCCCGACCGGTTGGAGCCGGGAGGAGGCGAGAAAGCGATAACAGCTCGGCTCAGGCCTAAAAACATTTTCACCAGAGATGCATCGATATTTTCTGTAGTACGGGGATCGGTGGTGATCCAGCTCCCAAGCACTCGTACTCGAATCGGCAAATGAAGCTGTCCTGATATCCATATTTTAATGACGTGAGCTTTGGTGCCATATGAAATTTTTCCAGCGGGAGGAAAAATTTCTCCAGACATGGAAAATGCTGAAATGCTGCTATTTGTGCTTCTGTTTTATTAGGCCTAACCTACCACACTGTTCTCTATCTATTAATATATTCTGAATAAGCTGTTTTTATCTGTTAACCTATTGTGAATAAGATATATCACGCATTTTTTTTCCACAAAAAATGCAATCATCCATTTAGGTTTACTCCAAATAATTGTCACTGAAAAATCAACTCTTACTAACTTCTTCCGTATGTTATTTCTCTCTCTTGTCCAGGAGCAGAGCAGGTTTTGCTTTTGGCCCGGCGGACCGACCTGAGGAGAATCTCACTGGACCTGCCAGACTTCACCGACATAGTACTACAGGTACACACACACACACACACACACACACACACACACACACACCTCTATCCCGTCCCATCGTACTCTATTTTATATTCTATTCTGTGCACTTGCAGGTCGATGACATTCGCCACGCCATAGCCATAGACTATGACCCGGTCGAGGGTTACGTCTATTGGACGGACGACGAGGTGAAGGCCATTCGGCGGTCCCGCATCGACGGCAGCGACGCCATGACGCTGGTTACCACGGAGGTCAACCACCCGGACGGCATCGCTGTGGACTGGGTGGCCAGGAACCTGTACTGGACCGACACCGGCACGGACCGGATTGAGGTACGTCAGAAATTTAGAGTCGATTTAACGTAGTTGGCTTGATATATGCTCAGTGTGGTTCACCTCTGATATGATGGATATGATGCTGTTTGATTGATTCCATATTTATATGCTCTTAACCTGAACTTATTCTAATGAGACATTTTGATCAGATTCCACACAATTATATGGTTTATTGATATTATTATTATTATGTTTTCCCCAGTGGATAGTCTTAGTGTCCCATGGCATGCTGTTTCAGAAGCTTCTCTACCCTGACAAGAATAAAGTTTAGTACATGAAAATGGTCAAATATAAATATATTTAATATTGGCCCAAGATATCAGCTATTGGCAGCTTAAATCCAAAAATATTGGGATTGGTCTTTAAAAATCCAGTTAATTCACGAAATAGATGGAGACACTAAGATAAGAATAGGATAAGATAAGAATAACTTTGAAAATGACGGATAGGAGTACACTTTGTATGTGAATTTCACATCTTGGTTCATTGAATGGTCATGTGTCACTTCGTACTGTTTGATAAATGTTAGTCCCTCTCAGGCCTCTATGGTTCATTCTGAAAGGCTGCGGTTGGCAGCTCATTCCCGTGCCAGCTAACATGAAAAAAAACACACAGCAAGATGGAGTGATTCTTAATTAGGAAACAAAAGGCATCACAGTCAACAAAAGAAAAAAAGTGCGGGTGAACAAATTGGTTGGGGGGAATAAAATGTGCTCCGAGGGGTTTTAATATTGAACTGTGTCATTTGGTACGCTAGGTAACCAGGCTAAATGGAACCTTCCGGAAAATCTTGATCTCTGAAAACCTGGATGAACCCAGAGCTATCGTCCTGGACCCTGTTAATGGGTAAGTGTGTGTGTGTGTGTATAACACTGTGCCTTAATTATACAGTATATTGCATTGGAAATGAGAGTTTAACAATTTAATTGTTGGCATAAAAAGTCTGGAATCACAAGGAAATCACTGCCTCCTTCACAGAATGAGCTTAGCAAATGTGTCACGTATGATTTCCCTATGATTCCATACTTTTCAGACACTGTGTGAAATGGTTACACATGTCTCCAGTGATGATGACATGTCTCCAAAATGTATTTAGAAACATGCAGGTGACATTTTCACTTTTCAGTGTGCATTCCCTTCCTATGGACTTGTAGTAAGCAGAGACGTGAGGGATCACAATACAATTATTGCCACGTGTAGAAATTCTCTCTCATGGTGTCCGATCAATGAAGCTTTTCAAGACACTAATTTTCACATGAAATACCTCCCTCCTCTTCTTTTTCTTTCTCACTTTGTTCCCGTCTCTCTCCTAGCTTCATGTACTGGACAGACTGGGGCGAGCGTCCGAAGATCGAGCGGGCCAACCTGGACGGTTCGGACCGGGTGGTTCTGCTGAACAGCTCTCTGGGTTGGCCCAATGGGCTGGCTATAGACCACACTGCAGGAAAACTGTACTGGGGAGATGCCAAGACTGACAAGATAGAGGTAGGTCCAGTAACTGTCTCAACAACAAGCTAATGTTTGTTTTGAGCCTATCAGTCACAGTCTCATAAGGGCGTGTTCACACTATTCTGCTTTTTCATAGACAAAGTGCTGCCTCCAATGCATTATGTGCTGATAAAAAAGACAGTTTGTTTCCATACTGACCAGCTGTAGTAGCTATCACTATATGCTGATGATACCCAACTGTCAAACACTGAGAAACTGCAACAACACAGTAACACCTACTTGTTTGTTTATGTTGCCATAAACCAACGAGACCATCACTGAGAAGAATGGCAGTCTCGACACTGCATTTTACATTGCGTGCCACCGTTTTGCATTTGGTGGAAAATCTGCTAAGATGCTTTATGGCACAGAGGGAGATTGCTTTACGGCACAAAACAGGAAGAGGGCGCTGTTCTTACAGCACAAACAGAGCTAAGGCTTTCTGCTAAGAGTTTCTGGTAATGTCAGATGGCGGAAGGAGTGAAAGGCCGATGGAAAAATCACTTCCAACATGTTTATCCTCTTCAGGGAGGGGGAGCGGCAGGAAGCAACGGGGGTTTATGGAAAATGTGGTCTTCATTTGGAGAAACACTAGCACTAACAATGCCGCTGGGTGTGAGATCGAGGCGACCAATCTTCTCCAACACGGTCTCATTTGTTTCACAATTAATTTGACAATGACATATTGATGTTTACAAATGCTACACATAGCACCTTTGATGTAAAAAAGGCACTGGCAGTTTGAAAAACGTGGAAAAGTGTGATGAGAGACAAAGACTGTCTGTCGGTCGTTGTATTTCTTCCAGTCTGTGTCTGTCTTTCTGCCCGTCTGCTCTAACAGGTAATTCAGTGCCGAAAACTGCTTCACCCGCTCATTCTCAGCTGGGAAGGAGAGCAAGACCAGTGAAACGTAGAAAGGAAAATGGAGAGATTGTGCGTGTGTGTGTTTAATAGCGAGCCTAGCAGAGGAATGTAGAGTTATATAATACCTGGATAGACTCACGCTCCTTTTCCTCTCGCTCTACCATTGTGTTAGTATTATATATTCTGGTCTGGTCTGGTCTAGTTTGGTTTGGTTTGGTCTGATCTGATCTGGTCTGGTCTGGTCTGGTTTGGTTTGGTTTGGTCTGTTCTGGTCTGGTTTGGTCTGATCTGGTCTGGTTTGGTCTGATAAATTTTTTCCACTGACACATTCACATTTTATTTTAACCACTTTATACACTGCCAACTGTTGCTGAAGTCAAATTGCTGAGTATTAGTCTTTTGTGTGTGTGTGTGTATGTGTGTGTGTAGTTCCAATGTGTTGAGACAAGAGGAATGCAGAGAAAAAGAGATGTTCATGGTTTTTGAACATTTAGCTTCACTGTACTGTACTACTTCCTTCCTGCTTTCCTCCATTGTTGTTCCTCCTGCTCTGTGGCTGCTAGCCTCACCTTGGTAGCCACAACCGGCTCACTGCTGGCCATGATACCTGCCCCAAAACATCTCCAACATCATTGAAAAGCCAATGTCAGGATTTAGGTACGAACACACAGGGTCTCGGACAGACTCAGACAGATAATGTAGAATGTATCCTATGTATTTATTGGTATTTTAATGTGAAAAATGTGCATATAGCAGCTTTAATGCGCATCCCCATTATGGGTTATTGTGTGTAGATCAGTGCCAAAAAAAAATCGAATTTGAAACAATTTGAATTGAGGCTGTAACACCACACAATGCAGAAAAAGTTGGGAATGGTAAGAAAAAATGCTTTTGAGCCCAGGAGGTCCCTGCAGAGGAGGATGAAGGGAGGTCAGGAGGAGGAGGAGAAGGGGGGGGTTGGTTTTCCTCGTTGCCCTTCCCCTTCTTTCACCAAGACTCCTACAGCTCCTCCTAACGCGGGCGTCCTCCATTCTCCTCCTCCCTCCTCCTCCACTCCACTGCGAATAACACCAACCGCCTCTCTTCATCATAGACTGCTCATTAATAATGCTTTCCTCTTTTTTTATTCTCTCTTCACTTTGTCTCTCTTCTTCTGTGTCGTCTTTTGATCTGCTCTATTTGTCTTTTCTCTGTTTCTGCTCTTTCTTGTTGTGCATCTTTGTTGGGTTTTTTTTCTGATTTTGTTGCGTTGTTGTTTTGGTTGTCCTCACTGTGATTTGGTGGTTGTTCTGCTGTCTGCAGAGCTGGACTGGTTTAGCAGTGTTTACCTTGTTTTCACAACGGAGAGAGAGAGACGGAGAAAGAGAGGGCGAGAGAGAGAGAGAGAGAAGAAAAGAGAAAGAAATAACAGAAATGTGAATGCCTGGGCTTTCTGGCTGAATGCTTACCAATTGAAAGGGGGAGGTTGCTCCCTCTCTCTCTCTCTCCCTCTCTCTCTCTCTCTCTCTGTCAGGGTGAAAGGACCCATCTCAAAGGGCTTTTTTTTTCACTTTTCAGCCCTTTTTTCTCTTGTTGAAAAGAAATTGCTTCTGGGTGTGAAGACGTTTGCATTGTGCATCTGCCTGTTTTTGTGTGTGTGTGTGTGTGTGTGTGCTGGCTGATGTTGCCCAATGTTATTATACATGTATGTAGGCTAAAATGTGCGTATTCACAGCCTAGTTAAAGCTTGAAGAAAAAGTTTTAATAACCGAGTGCAACTCAGTTATTATTTTTACTTCAGTGCTTACAATGAAACCTTTTACAACTATTGAATACATGTAAATCCCATGTCAGGGTTCAAATAGCCATTGACCTTTTGATGGCCAATACAGATCATTTTGACCTGAAGCTGCCGATAGTCAATAGATAGTCAATATCTTTAAATTTGACCATTTTCATGCCAGAAAATTCCAAGTATTCTGTATTGTATTCTTGTCAGGGTGGAAAAGCTTCTGAAACAGCATTTAGACCATAGAACACTAAAACTCTTCATTAAAAACCATAATAGTAATAATAATAATGGCCGATTTATGATATTATGATTTTAGTAAAAGACCAGTATGGGCTTGATATATAGGTTTAGCCCTGTCAGATACTGTCAGTCCCTGTATCAACAGCTCAGTTGACCATTTGGAGAGTGAAAGAACTGACTCCAAACCAGTGAATCAAAACATAAACAAAGCCAGCAGTGGTGTGACAGTGTTTCAACACTACAGCAATGGACTGGAGTCTTAAATAAGTAGGATTTCCTGTTTTGAATTTTAGAATTTAAGTATCTCAGCTTTCAAAATGTGTCTAATTAAAAATAATTAATATTAATAATAAATTAATTATAAAGTGTAATTAACTATTACACTTTATAGCCCCTGTAAGCTGCTTTCTATCAATAATTTAATTAGTTCTCCACCATGCTCGATACAAAACTGCCTAATTGGATCAATATTATATTTTAATATTAAAAAATCAGAAAAATCTTACAATGTATTAACTGAATTTAAAGCCTTACAGTGTTTTCAAATGTCTTAAATCCAGTTATCAGTTATCTTAACACAGTTGGGCTTCATGTCCCTTAGCAATTCATTTCTAATATGTCAGTATATAGCATGATAAGCAATATGTCAATTGTA
Source organism: Centroberyx gerrardi (assembly GCF_048128805.1). Lineage (NCBI taxonomy): Eukaryota > Metazoa > Chordata > Actinopteri > Beryciformes > Berycidae > Centroberyx > Centroberyx gerrardi. Next base: position 30,983,560 of record NC_136000.1, read on the forward strand.
ATTGGCTATATCGTGTACATGTATTGTACTTGGATGTTTGGATTGTATTTTATGAGAATAATTCATTTCAGTGATCAACCTCAACATCAAACAAGAGCAATGTTTGTGAGAATCGTGTGTATGTGCATGTGCGTGTGTGTGTGTGTGTGTGTGACGTGAGCCTGCGATGCAGCTGGAAACTGAACAGCGTCCAACATTTTACCTTCGCGAAAAGAGAAGAGAGAGAATGATAAATGACCGGCCCAGAGACTGAAGACTTTCTCTCTGAACAGTGAAGGAATGGAGATCTTTCTCTCTCTCTCTCTCTCTTTCCTTTTTTCTCCGTCTGTTTTCAAGTCTTTTTAAAGAAATCTGACTCCCCCTCTGCAACCTCGTCACTCCCACCCCACCCCCTCCACAGTGGAAAAAAAACCCTCTGAAGTTACCGCACAGACCCCCTCCTTTCAAAAGAAGTGAGCGTGTGTGTGTGTGCGTGTGTGTGCGTGTGCGAGTGTTGGCTGCTTTGACTGATGTGTTGCTTTCTCTGCACATACACACACACACACAAAACGGCTGCTTTGTTGTGTGATTATGCAGATTGACCGTGCGTAGCGCCATTCAATTACACTGTGGAGCCATATGGTATCTGCATGTGTGTGTGTGTGTGTGTGAGAGAGAGAGAGAGAGAGGTGGAGTTTAGAGAGCAGGGAGGTGTATATGGTGGAATTTCCCCTGGTTAAGGCCCAGCATCTTGTTTCAATAGGCAGTCTTCTTGACTGTGTCTTGTTTCCATAACCATCCAGCTAAACTGAGAAGTCACTCTAACACCACACTGCTTGTTTTGGGCCATACTTCCCAATGTTTCCCAATAATAACCTATATGTAAAATGTTGAAAAGAAGCTGCATCACTTGGCCGACCATCTAACAAATAAACCATGGATGTCAAATGACTGAAAGACTCACTACTGTCTGTCAAGCAGCAGTTTTGTTTTCCATTGCGTGTTAAATAAGATTAGATTAGATTAGCCTTTAATGTTGATCCTGGTGTCAAAATTGAGTTGTTGCAGCAGGAAAACAGTATTAGGATACAGCAAATAAAAACAGAATATAAGAAAAAGAGCAAAAACACAACACTGGAATGCGTTAAGTATAACTATATGAGTGAAAAGTATGAAAATATATGAAATACAGCATCACGAGGGTGTGCAAAATAACATCAGAACATACTGACACAAAGAAATGAACAGAAAATATCTACTTAATGTGCATCATCAACGCAGCATATTGATGTTTACCAGAAGTGATATTTATGCTTGCACGGCAAACTCTCTCCTTGACTTTCTCTCTTTGAATGCTTTTATTGAGACAAAGCGATGGTTTTGGCTCCGCTCCGCTCACTGATAGTTGCCTGGCAGATCGCGCGTAGCCGAGAGGATCAATATAGATTTAGAGAAAAGATTGAAATAAAGTTTTTGTTTGAACGTCGGCCTCCGAGTAGCTCTGCGCTGCCCCGGCGCTTTGTCCCCCTCTCAGGGCCGTGAAAGACGATTTGAGACGGCTTTATAAAACGCCGGGGCCTCCTTTTAAAACACTGGCTGTGGTAATGATGGAGCAGGCAACCAGAGGAAGACACGCACACACACACACACACAAACATATAAGCTCCCAATTCCCTGGCAGAACCAGCATGCAAACGAAGTTGTCCAGAAGTGTGACAAATTAAACTAGGGTTAGACGAATATATCAGGCTGATGTTGGCCTTTTAATAACAAAATGAAGACAAGTTGAAAATTTCCTGATGGTGATTTTCTAATAACTAATGACATCTGCACAAAAAGTTTAGAAGAGCTAGATATCCCCAAAGAGGAAATAGGTGGTGATTGGCTGCCAAGCCTGGAGCAGATGGATTAAAATGCAGCATGACATAATAGAAAATATGATGCTGAAGCAGAGTTTCAGCTAATCTACACTGTCTCATCAAGAAAGATGTCAACCATACTCCCTGTCAATAGAATCCTTCAATAAAGTTTAAGTACTCCAAAACAAGCAAATATAAGGAGCGCTTCATTTAGTCAGCCTGGTATTCACAGTTTGTTTGCTGCTACTGTTACTGGTGTGTGTGTGTGTGTGTGTGTGTGTGTGTGTGTGTGTGTGTGTGTGTGTGTGTGTGTGTGTGTGTGAAGCTGTCAGGATAGAGAAATAACAGAAACACCTGATATTGCTCAGAGTTTCCACTGTCTTCTGCCAGCTCTCTCTCTTCCCTCTTTCTTCCCTCCTGTTTCTTTCCCCCCGTCTCTCTCTCTCTCTGCTCCATCCCTGTTACCACAAAGTGACAGTAGCTGCATGTCTCATTTCCTCTGGGAGCTCAGCCTCTGGCCCACATCTGTGTATTTGTGTGCACGAGTGTGTGTGTGTGTTGTGGCTGATCTTATGTGTCTTATTAGCATGGTAATGTCGCGGTCTGCTATAAGCACTGTTGTGGTGAGCAAGCAGTAGCAGCTACTAGCCCACAGCTGTATGTGTGTGTGTGTGTGTGTGTGTATCCAATGCATCCCTTAAGGATTAGAGAGACAGAGTAGATGGTCAAGTCAACTTTATTTCTATAGCGCCTTGAGCACAAAAACATGACAACCAACAATGGCGAATGGCTACAGCTGATGGTGATCAGGCTGAACACTTGCAAACAAAAACACACAAAACGCCATCGCCACATTTTCAAGTTTTTGAAAGCCACCTGCCTGCAAATAGAACAATGACAAATAAAATCACCAATAATGTTCTTCAGTGCCAAGTTTAAGTTTACTCTCCCTGTTTTTCCATGAATTGTTAAAACTGTACATTTGACCTTGTTTTTAAAGGTTGAGGAATATTGCAGAAAAAGTCTTTTTCAAACTGCAGATTTTTACTCTGGATAGAATCTCCATCTGTTTGGAACAAATTGTCTGTTCATTGAGCCCTGCTTTCATGTCATCATTTCATGTTATGTAAATCTTATCATTAAAATCATCAAATGACATGCAAATGACAGCCCTAAAATATGTAACCCTAACTCCAAAATTATATACTAATGACACAATACACTTATGAAGGCCTACTTTACACCCTGTATTACTTTACATCCTCAACAAAAGATTAAACCCACTTCCAATGAAGAATTCCAACCAAAATTATGCAAAACCTAAAATCAATCTAATGTTATAAAATGACACGACTTACCTTATCAGGAAACCAGGGTACTTGAAATGAATCTTCTGCTAGCTAGCCAAACGCTTCCACAAGCTATTTGACTTGTAGTGAAATGGAAAAATCAATCTTCCAATGCAACTGCAGTGAAAACTAGCTTCAGCAGCAGCAGTAACTTACTATAAAGGTTACTACCACAGGCTTTTCAGACATGGCACTTCAACAAGGACCTAGTGAAAATACTACAGGCTCTTAGATACAACAGCACATGAAGATGCTGGACCTTCTTTTGGCCTAGGATGACTTCAGTTTAACACACACACACACACACAAACAAACCAGAGACACCTAAAATCAGAATTTTGCCTTTGTATGCCAGGTACATTGAGTGCACAAGGATTTAACTTTGTCAGTCGGGCGGTGATGCATTACAGGACAGCTCCAGAACATGGCAGGACCTCACATGCAGTACAAAGTCTTCCAGAGGGTAGGATGTCAAACTTGAGGTTGTCTGGGTGGCCAGGGTCAGAAGCCATCTCCATCATTTCCTGCTCTGGCATCACGCAAGTTTTTAATTGAGGTCTACCATCTCAGCCATTTGAATGACACTCTTAAGTCTTGGAGGAGACACTGTAAGACAAGGCGCTTAATTACTACTGAAGACGCTGCCATCCATCTGTCGCCACTGCAGCAGGTGATCTTGGTCTTTAGAATGGAAATGATAGTGGATGTCTGGAAGCAGATGGGAATTTTGGATGTGGACAGGGAGCGGTCAAAGATTTTTGTGAATACCAAGGTTACTGTAGCTGTTGGGCGCAGGGTGTCGGGGTGCTGGGTGAAATACTGTCCAGCCCCGCCGCTTCCCTCAGTCACCCCATTCATCTTGTGTGTGTGTCCTCATGTTTATCTGAGCGTGTGCACAAGAGAGCGTATGTGAACTGTCCTGCGACGGTCTGACTTCTCCCTGCGTGTCGGATGAGACCTTTGTTATGTTTCTGTTTGCGCTCTTTCTGTCTTTTTGTCCTTTTTCTCTCCGTCCATCAAGAAACGAGACATTCTCACACCCGAAATGAGAAAAGAGGGAGAGAAAAAAAAAAAAAATCACACTCCCAGCACATAATTCTTCCTGAAAAAGCCAGCAGAGAGAAAGAAGCGAGCGAGAGAGGAGGAGAGAGAGGAGAAAAGGAGTCTCTCGGCCATCTTTTCACTTGAGATGGCCATGTCTAATTGTGTCACAGTGATAAATGAATAGGTTTTTTGTGGAGGGGTCAGGAACCCCCCTTGGATCAGAGGCCCATCAAAGTGAAGGGTTTATTTTTTCTGTTTGTTTTTCTGACCCAGCCGCCCCCCCCCCCCCCCCCCAGAATAGAAATTTAAATCAGTGCTCACAAAACAGATAGCTGGCTACATGGTTTCTCATCACATCAAGAATTCTATTTTTTCCATACTGAATAACAGCCATTTTGTTGGTTTTTTGTTTTAGACATGAGATGGTATAGACATTTGATGAATGGATTGATGGATGGGTTCTAGATTTAATCACTTTAATCACTTGGTGGACACCCATGTAGTCAATTTCACCAAAATCATTTAAAGATTGTGGCATTCACTGATTAATAACTTATTAACTCACTCACCCTCTAGTTGATCAAGCTTAAGCTTGGTGCTTGTGCTTACCTCATGATTGCATTTTTTTCTTCTTTTCAATACAGATCAAAAAGTAAAGGTGCAAGTGCATACTTTAATCTGCATTGAAAAAACAGAGTAGTGCAGTGCAGAACACTTTATTTTAATACACTGAACTTGTAACAACACAGTAATGTGAGTTGTGGAATTAATACTCCATGACAAAATCAAGTCAAAACTGGATCTGTTCTGTACATTTGAGCAAATGCTTTATGAAGTCAATCTTTAATTCTCCAGGTTTTGTCTATTGATGACATATTGATATTGAGAAAGTCGACTCAGCTCCATGCTCTTTTCCAGTAGCACCCAGCTTCACAGTCATACAGTTCCACACATTCACACTGGGAGCTGCCCAGTACAACCACAGTCTTCTACTGGTGGTCACTGAGCAGCTCCACTGGAGCAGTTGAGGGTTCAGTGTCTTGCTCAAGGGAACCTCGACACTAGTTGTTGAGAGTGTCACTCATTCTCTTTCTCCACCCACATTTTCCCAGCCGTTCCTGAGATTTTAACAGGCAACTTTCTGGAAATGTATGAATATCGCGACATTTCCCGCAATATTCCCCTTAGATCACCATTGTACAAGCTTAAACTTATAAACCTATAATCTACTAGTTGTAGGATAGTAAAAAAAAAAATCATACTTGAAGTGAAAAATGTATCTTTTTAATTCAAGTGGGTTCTGTTTTCCACAATCAGCCCATTTTTCTGGAAACAGCAGGAATGAGCAAATTATACCAAATGGCCATCGTTTCCTCCAATGCTTGCATAGTTAGTGCAAATTTCTAGGCTGCTAATAATAATTATTATTATAGCCTAGAAATCTGATGTAATTTGAAAGAAAAGAAATAAAATAAGCCCCACCAAAAAACCTGACAAAAAAAAAAAAAAAAAGCAACGATATACGATAATATCGTTTATCGCAAAATTTTGGTGGGACAGTATTGCAATATTACATTTTGGATATCGCCCAAGCCTAGTGAGGGTCTGGAAGTTTTAAGCTCTAAACTGGGTTCTGTAGTTTGCTGGAAGTCTGGAGTCTTGGAGTTTCAACTCCTAATGGACCATTCACTGTGTGTGTGTGTGTGTGTGTGTGTGTTGTGGACAGAGAAGCCAGTGTCTATTGGCAGCCATGCGTTACTGCGCCTTCTGCTGTCTCTCTCTCTCTCTCTCTCTCTCCCTCCACCCACTCTCTTCTCCATCTCAACTCCTGTTGTAATCGTCGCTTTTCCAACTCTCATTCCTTTCCACTCTTCTCTCTTCCTCCATCTCTCTCTCTCTCTAATAATATGCCGATGTATATTCTCTCCTCCGTTCTCCCCTTCTCCCTCCCCCTCTGCCTCCTTTAACCCCATCCGTTCCTTTTTATCCCACTCCCCACCCTCCTATCTACCCCCTCCCTTTCCTTTCTATTCCCCAGACTCCACTCTTCTCCTCTTTACCCCCCTCATCTCATTTCCTCCTCCTCTCTGCACACTTCTCTCCCCCTCTTTCCCTTCAGGGTGAATGTTGTTGAATGAAACTTGGTTTTGTCACACATCCTATGGGCTTTCTGTTGTGTAGATATAGTTTAAAGTTATAGATTGTACCTTTCTATGTAACTGAAGTTTTTAAAAAGTTACTAAAAAGTGACAGCCCAACTCAAGACCAGCTTATTATCAACAGTATTTTGTGAAGCGAGTAGTTTTACTTCTGCTTCAGTAAAATGTCAATGAAGTAACAGCACTTTTACATGAGGAGGATATGTTGCTTCTCCTTCCACCACTGATGACCACAGCACATACACACACGGCCAGTCCCTGTGCCATGCAGGAAGTGTAATTGATGAAAGAGGAAGTCTTTGTGTGAAGTGCCCTTTCACTAACAATGCACACTGTTATATGGCTGTTACTCATACACTCACACAACAGTCGCAAGGCTCTATCGAAGGGATACCTTAACATTTTGAATTCCACTCAGTTAATGTCCTTCACCAAACATTTGTCACATGGTTGGGAAAAGGTTTCTGAATTTTGTTTCCCTAAGCATGGTTTCTGAGCATTATTAGCATTTCCCATTGAAACCAAGGGGCACAGCCAGCTGTCAACACTTTGAGCCAAAGCTGGATAAATGACTCAGTCATTCAGTTACTTCAGTCAGTCTGACTCATTAAAACAAACCAGCACTCTGTTCTAGAGATGGGAGTTGCGTTTAATAGTATTGCTGTTTATTGTAAGCGACTACCCGACTGGTCTAAAAACTAAAAGGCCAAACTGAATTTGAGATCTATTTCATTGTGTTTATTCACACACACACACACACACACAAAAACATTTATACGTGCTCTGTTAATCTGAATTTCTATTAAAACATGTTACCCATTTAGAACACTGAATGTAGGCCTATATGCTCAATTCACAAAAACACATGGAAACGAACTTTTGGCTTAGCAATGGTATAGGCATAAATACTTAATGATTAATACATTAATACCGGATATGAGCATGCTATTGCATCATATCCATCACATCAGAGGTGGAGCACACTGACTGCGCCAGATCTGATTTTTAATGAAAGGCCAATATCGGCTCCATATATAACATCTTGTTTCCCCTGTCACATTGTGGGGGGAAACATTTCTATATGGGAATGTTGTTAACTGGAAAAATGGCCTGTTAGCATTGTTATTATTACTCACTGAAACCAATAGATACCACTAGATGCAGGCTTGCTGTATTATTGTACATTAACTGTACTGTACCAAACCATTTCTAATCATATAGGTTAAGCTTATCTGTTTGTTGTGTAAGAATAGCGTAGCAGTCTGCCCAACAGAATTCCTCACACTTGTAAAATCTATGGCATGGTGCACTGAAGGAGTTTTAGCAGCCTGTGGTCACACACACACACACACACACACAGAGAGGCTGCAGCTGACTGTAGTGTGTCTAAAATAAAAGGTTGTGTCTATTTCGGTCGCCTTGTGTCCAGTAATAGTACAGGCAGTGGAGAGGAGGGGTGGACACAAGCTCTAATTGCAGACTTTTCAATTGCAGCTCTCGCTTTCTGCTTGTAACACACACACACACACACACACACACACACACAGCGGGGCATTCGTTGGCAGCGGTGCCTGTATCAGTTTTCAGCAGCCTAGTAATAGATGCCTTGTGACTGATATACACACACACACACACACACACACACACAGGAAAAGAAGGGAGGGCGGCAGTCACACAGTGAGAGGGGGGGGTGAAAGAGTGGAGTGTGTGTTTTTGTGTGTGTGTGTGTCTCAGTGTGCTTCATTTCACTGTTTTCTTGTGTGAGATTGTTTAAATCTTGAGCATGCCAAGTGTGTGCATGCAAATTCCTGGCTGACAAAATGGCATCCAGTGAGCTCAACACATCTGTTATTGCTGGTGATTTAATAATAATAATGATAAAATTGTTACTTTGCTGAAAACTGAGTTGACAGAGCATCAGTTTAGCAACGATTTAGCATCTATCCTTTTTAAGTGTCCATAGGAAAGTGGTGAGTGATAGACCTCTTTTAAAGCCGACTCATACTGCTAATTGGCATTCAACTTGACTCAATGACAAAATGACTCACCTGTGTAGCTGCCTTTCTAATTGCGGTTTCGTTACTTTAAAGTTTAAGTCCCTTTTCATTTTCTGTTTCTCCCACCCAACCACACCCCTCACCCCCCGTAGATGCCAGTTATTTTTGGACACAGCGCTCTTCATTTCCTCTGGACATCCCCTGTTTTCTGGCTTTTTCCTCCCATTAGTCATTAGTTCCTGTGCCTCACCTTTCAGCTATGAATATCTGACTCTGCTCTCTTTCCTCCCTGCCTCTTACCCTCCCTCTCTTCTCCTTTTCTCCTTCCCTTACTCCACCTTTCCTTGTCCTGCTACCCCGGATCTCTGCACTCATGTGTGCTCCTCTATCGCTCCCTGTAGGGAAATGCTGTTTTCTCTTAGATCTAGGCAGAGTCGGCAACTTATTTGACCAGGAAGAATGTGTATTTAAGCTCTTTTTCCTCTCTCTCTCTCCCCGTCTCAGGTGATCAACGTGGATGGCAGCAACAGACAGACTCTGCTGGAGGACAAGCTGCCTCACATCTTCGGTTTCACCCTGCTCGGCGATTACATCTACTGGACCGACTGGCAAAGGCGCAGCATCGAGAGGGTCCACAAGGGCACGGCCGTACGAGAGATCATCATCGATCAGCTGCCCGATTTAATGGGGCTAAAGGCTACTAAAGTGGCCGAGACATATGGTAAGGAAGGCATAGAGTCTCAGTTCCCGTCGCAATGAGATAAAGCTGTGTGGAAATCTGGTCATTCTTAATCATATAACATGTCATATTTCTCTCCCTCCTTCCCTCCATCTCGTTCCAGGTACAAACGGTTGCGCGGTGGATAACGGAGGGTGCAGCCATCTTTGTTTCTGGCGTTTGCAGGGCGTCGGCTGTGCCTGTCCCATGGGCATGGAGCTGCTGTCAGACCTCCAGACCTGTGTGGTGCCGGAGGCCTTCCTGCTCTTCACCAACAGGTAGCTGCAATAGAGCTGAAACTGTCGCTAGCTGTAAATGTGCCAGTGTTAGCCAGCTGGCTAATTTTCAACTGCAGTCCTTTTGGCGAGATGTTTTAAAACCTATAAAGTGATAAAATTTACAGAACGAAGACAATAAGACGCCATAGAGACAGCAACAGCAACAAAACAAGAACTCTCAAGACAGAGCACAAGCCATGCAGAGCAACAGGAAACAGCAAAACATCAGCACAACAATGCAGCAACAACAAACACCATTTCGGCACATATAGCCATGCAAGCAACACGAAGCAACAACACACAGCCAAGCAATACTGACCACAACCAACTTTTGATACATGCAGACATGCAGAGCAGCAATAACCAGTAAACATAAATAAAATACAGCAATCATTATGTTGATCTTGATAAAATGTTACCAAATTGTTAATAAAATACTAGTAGATATTCCATACATACCTAAGCCATGCAAAGCTGGCCGCCTGGCAACGGGCAAAGGACATGGGACAAGTTAGCAGCAGGTTAGCCAGTAATAACAACGATAATCATAAAATGAGCAATGTACTATGTAGATTAGAAATGTTCGCGTCTGACTTTTCAAAAGCCAGGCCTTGAGACTTTGTGTGAAGGTGTGGTAGGTGATACAGTTTCTTATTTCAGTCGGTAAGGTGTTCCACAATTGAGAAGCTCTTACAGAAAAGCATGATTGGCTGAAGGAGCTGGACCTGAAAGGGATTACACAGTCCCCTCTCAGAGCAGATCTTGTAGATCTGTTGTTTGAAGTTTTCTGCTTAATAAAAGTACTAAGTGGTGGAGGAGCCTTGCCATTTAGGATCTTAAACATCAGGCAGGTGTCAGTGTATTTCATTAGATTTTCCCAGCTAAGGATGTCATATTTGCCAAGAATATTGCAGTAATGGTAAGTATTGGGTTTTCTGTCTAACACTTTGAGAGCCTGCTTGTACAGAGAGAGAATGGGCTTCAGTGTTGTACCTTTTGCTTGAGTCCAGCTTGTCATACAGTATGTTAAGTGGGGGATGATCATTGCATTCATATATAATTTTGCTGTTGTAGTTGTTAGGCAGTTTCTTATATACCTAAAATTAACCAGGTTATATTTGGTTATTTGCATTACTTTCTTCACTTGTTTTTTGAAGGATAAGGTGGAGTCGAGGATAATACCGAGATATTTAACATGAGAGACTACTTGGATGATCTCTCCAGACACATAGACTTTGGGATCACAGGCAGATGCAGAGCGTGTCTTTGTAAAAAACATGCAAACAGTCTTCTTAACATTAAGAAACAGGTGTGAATCATCAAGCCATTTGTTTACATTTATCATTGTTGCACTAAGTTTAGAAGCTGCTTGTTCTTTGGTTTTTGCATGGATATAGATTACGGTATCATCTGCATACATCTGAACTTCACACCCTGTGCAGGCCAATGGTAGATCATTTATATATAAGCTGAACAGGAGAGGTCCCAGGATGGATCCCTGGGGCACAGCCATTTTGTTACTCAGGAAGGGTGATGTTTCACTACGCACCCTTACACACTGAACTCTGCCTGCAAGATAGGACTTCATCCAATTCAGCACGTTAGAGGAGAAATTAAAATTTGCCAGTTTACAGATCAGTATTTGGTGGTTGACAGTATCAAATGCTTTCTTTAAGTCTAAAAATATGGCCCCAACAACACCTCCTTTGTTCATTTTTAGTTTGTTGTTCTCCAAGAAGAAGCAATTTGCTGTCTCAGTGGAATGGTTGGCTCGAAAACCAAATTGCATTGGGTGCAGTGTGTAAGGGCTACTGTTGAGATGAGTGGTCAGCTGTTCAGCAACACATTTCTCTGCGATTTTGGAGATGACGGGTAAAATAATAGGCTAATAGGCCTGTAATTGCTCACATCAGTCGGGTCTCCTGATTTATGAACTGGCACAACGATGGCTGACTTCCAGTCCTTCGGAAACTTCCCTTCTTTAATAGAGGCATTAATTATCTTTGTTATTGGTTCAGTGAATGAATCGGTATGCCTTTTTAGAAAGAGGGAGTCCAGTCTAAACATGTCTTTTGATTTAGAGTTTTTAAGAGAGTTCAGAATTGTATTAACTTTAGATTCAGAGACCTCCATCAGAGAGAAGACTGGTTGAGAGATATCTATCGGTGATGGAACTAGAGGTCCAGTTTGATTGATGTGTACTGTCATCTTAACAGAATTCACAAAGTAGGAGTTGAGGAGAGTTGCAGTTTCTACTGGCCCTTCAATCAGGGAGCCATTCTCTTTAATCTCCAGCTGCTTTGTTGTATTATTATGCCATTTCCCTGTTAGCTTTTTTAAATTGTCCCAGATTTGTTTGTGATTTCCCTTAGCTTCACCTATCAGACTAACAAAGAAGTTTGCTTTAGCTACTCGGATGTCCTTTGTTACCCTGTTTCTTAGAGAAGTGAAAATGTGTCTGTCAGTCAATAACTTAGTCTTAAGAAAGGTTCGCAGGGCATGGTCTCTCTCCTTCATTAGTCTCCGTATATCACCATTAATCCAGGGGAGAGTATATTTACTGTCACCTTTAAATTTGCTTTTCTTTAGAAATTGTTTTGTTGTATTTTGAATTGTGGATAGAAACACGTGTGTCAGCATCCACATTTGTACCAGATAGTTCGTTCCAGTTGATGTTTTTGACTGCGTTTTCAAATTCACATACATCACTCTTAGGTATTCTGAATTGGCAAGGCTTTGTGTTAGAAGACAAGTAGGACCGATTATTAGTGAGCTTTCTGGCTATGAGGATTAGGTTGTGATCAGACAGACCTGTAACCATGTTGAAAGATTTAATTACTCTCTCAGGTTTGTTGCTGAATACCAGGTCAATTTGAGTCCTAGATGAGGAAGTTATCCTAGTAGTAGTCCCTTTACTAGCTGTGTGAGATCAAATTTATTTGTGATTTGTTTCAGTGCCTTTTTACCTGACTTGTCTTCCCAGTTGATATTAAAATCACCCATAATAATTACTTCCTTCCCTGGGCTGCATTCCCTAAGTATAGCATATAATTTCTCAAGAAATACAGATTTTGCAGAGGGTGGTCTGTACACTCCAATGAGGATGAAGGACATTTGTGGTGACAGTGTGATGTTTAGACAAATACATTCTAGGTCATTCTCAACAGAGCATTGAATCTCTTTACATGATATGTGATCGTTAATATAAAACAACAACCCCCCACCTCTACCCTCAGCTCTATCTTTCCTGAAGGCATTATAGCCAGGGATATGTAAGGCAGAAGATGGGGAGTTTTTATGGAGCCATGTCTATGACAAACATAGAAAATCTAAGTTAGAGTCTGCTAGAAGATGTTTAATTTGATCACTTTTTGGAATAAGTCATCAGTAGGTATAGACTTTTCATGGGCAATAATGGCGATAGGAAAAAAGTAAGATTTGCAACTTTTTCTCATGCTATTTTCCTCCCAGGGACAATATCAGGAGTATCTCTCTGGGCACCAACAGCAACGACGTGGCCATTCCTCTGACTGGAGTTAAAGAGGCCTCCGCTCTCGACTTCGATGTCTCTGAAAGGAGGATATACTGGACGGACATACAGGCCAAGGTGTGCTGGGATTTGTAGTTTTAGTAGGGTTCTGTGTACCTATATAGTCAGGTTCCAAAATTATCACCAAATCCTGTTAAACTTTGGCTTTGGCAGATAAATGAAAGAGTAACTAAACCCCAAACCCAAATCTGTGGTGAAACCTGACATCTAATGGTGAAAAGTAGGGTACTGAACTGGCCATCTGCTATTGGCTGGTCTTTGGTGCCAGGTAATGTCACCTTCTATACAGTACAACAGGTGGTGGACCAGTGCTACTCTACATATTTCTATGAAAAATGTATAGTAGCCTAATTACTTTGGGAGTTAGTGCTCTCTCTCTTTCTCTCTCACACGGCGTTTCTCTCTTTCTCTCTCAGACCATCAGCAGAGCGTACATGAACGGCAGCTCCGTGGAGCATGTGATTGAGTTCGGACTGGACTACCCGGAAGGCATGGCGGTGGACTGGATGGGTCGCAACATCTACTGGGCAGACACCGGCACCAACCGCATCGAGGTGGCCCGGCTGGATGGCCAGTACCGCCAGGTCCTGGTCTGTAAGGATCTAGACAACCCACGGTCTCTGGACAACCCGCGATCTCTAGCGCTGGACCCAGCTAATGGGTAAGACTTGGGATCTTTTTACTACCACTGTGATTATTTTTGTTTTTTTACTATCCTACCACTAGTAGGGGAGGGGTATTCAATACTGTTACTATGGCTACCACTGTAGTACTAATATAGGATTGATGCAGTGGTAGCCATGGTGACAGTCATCCCGCATCTATCCTGTATTAGGCTCTAATTTAGATGTGAATATACATAGTGTCACAAAAGCATTGCCTCTGGTTGCCAGCTGAAAAGAGAACACACTTGGTAAAGCTTTCCCGCAGCAGCGATTCGCTGTTGGACACCTGCATTATGCTGGAGGTCCAAACATTTCAAGAGGATGAATTAGTGCCAATGACCTCATTTAAAGCGTCTCTCCACTCTCTGAGGTAGTGAGAGTGCGGCTGTCTCATTGTATCGGTATGCAGGTACAACACAGCGTTCCTCCGCCTTTCCCAGTACGCTCCAGCTGAGCGAGGGATGATGCTATTAAACATGTGTGTTAACAAGGGGAGTGTCACTGTTCGTGCCCAGCCAAATCACCCCCCAGCCAGTATGATCTGTGTCTTTGTGTATGTATGTGTGTGTGTGTAAGTGAAGCTTGCACATGCCCGTGCCAAAACCACATTGTTAAACACTTGTCACTCACCTGGTGATGTCATGGCCCAGAACTGTCAGCACACTTGCCCGGGGGCATCTGATGCAACTTTATGATCACACACACACACACACACAATAATAATAATGAACTTTTTTGTATAGCACTTTTCGAACCAACGTTGCAAAGTGCTTTACATAGACTAAAACAGCAGAAAACCCAGATTTTTACTGTGTTACTGTTAACAGCATCAGATCTCCTGTATTAACTCACTGTTTCGTCTCTCCAGCTATATGTACTGGACAGAGTGGGGCGGTCGGCCTCGTATAGCCAGGGCCTACATGGACGGCAGCACCATAATGACCTTGGTGGATAAAGTGGGCCGGGCCAACGGACTGACCATCGACTACGTTGACCATCGGCTGTACTGGACCGACTTAGACACATGCATGATCGAGAGCACCAACATGCAAGGTACGGACGCGCACACGCCAGCAGAATGTCAACAATGCATTCATCATATCGGCAACTGCAGTAACAGGAAAACACCTAAATCCATGTTCTGTATACTCACATGGGTGCTCACACACACCCACACATAATACACACACACATCATTTTGGTTTAGCATGATTTATTCTGACATGCAGGAATCATATTTACTGGCTCACCTGACATGACTTGACTCATATTCCCCTCCCGGTGCTTCTTTAGGTCTTCAGAGGGAGATAATAGTGGACGACCTCCCCCACCCCTTCGGCCTGACTCAGTACCGGGACTACATCTACTGGACGGATTTTAACCTGCGGAGCATCGAGCGCGCAGACAAACGCAGCGGGCTCAACCGCACCGTGGTGCTGCAGGTGCCGCTTTAAGTTCATTCAACAGATGAGATAAGCCTATCGTCCCTTCCCTAATGACTTGGTATGTGGATGGTTTGGTTAACCGGTGCGTTGCCATCTCCTCAGGGCCAGTTGGAGCTGATGCTGGACATCCTGGTGTTCCACTCCTCCCGTCAGGACGGCGCCAACGACTGTTCCCATAACAACGGACAGTGCGCCCACCTCTGCCTGGCCACGCCCGCTGGCGCCCAGTGCCGCTGCGCCTCCCACTACACCCTGAACCCCGACGGACGCAACTGTAGCTGTAAGTAAAAAGAGTCAATGGGACATAGGGGGTGGGGGTTAACCAACAGTAGAAGACTGTGGTTGAAGTGGCTGAACACAATCAAAATACATTCATGCAGGGAGGGACACATTGTTCCCAAACAGCTTCAGTAACCATTACTTTAACATCAGTGAAATTTATTGAGAATGAACAGAGGAATGGGAGAAGGAGTCAGAGTTGTTAGATCAACCCCGGTCGTCTCTCAGTCTTGCTCAACACCCAGGACACACTGTCTGGGTCAAACTATGGGGAAATCTGAACACACACACATAGGCACGCACGCACACACACACACACACACACACACATACACATACACACACTGTAGGCCCCAGCATACTTGTGTTCTTGGCAACGTTTGATGGCCCTTTCTTCCTTCATCCATCTCTCTCTGTCTTCATTGCATACTTCTTTGGCCCTCGGGACCATCGCTGATTGCAGTTTCAGCTGTAGACTCTGTGTGTGTGTGTGTGTGAGTGTGTGTGTGTGTGTGTGTGTGTGACCGGTCTCGGCTCGCTTATTTGTGTTTGTATTTCACAATATGCCTTGTACAAACGTACACTTCAGTTTGCAAGAGAGAACGCTATGTCCACTCAACCTGCACTCAACTCTTCCTCTCCATTTCCTCATCCATCCCCCCATCCCTCTCTCTCTCTCTCTCTCTCTCTCTCTGTCTTGTCTCTGTCTGTCTGTCTGTCTGTCTGTCTCCAGCTCCCTCTAATTTCCTGCTGTTCAGTCAGAAGGCCAGTATCAGCAGGATGGTTTTGGGGGAGCAAAGTCCAGACATCATCCTGCCCATCCACGTCTTCAAGAACGTCAGAGCCGTCAGCTACGACCCGCTGGACCGGTTGGTCTACTGGCTGGACGGACGGCAGAACATACGCAGGGCCAGAGACGACGGAGCTATGGTAACACTGAGACTGATACACATTCAGTATCTTTAAAACTGATCACGCCCAATAAAATTGCAACCATTCAGCCAGAGGTTGATTCTTGTCAGGGTAGAAAAGCCTCTGAATCAGCTATTAGACCATGGGACACTTAAACTCTCCATTGAAACCCATACAAACAAAGCAACAGTAAACATGTCGTCGTCCCTCATGATTGATGCAGTCCCCCTCTGGGCCAATCAGTAACAATTATATCACCTTGTTTTGATCTGGAATTGTGGCGCCCCCCTTGGGCCAATCAGTGTAATTTTGAAAATGCCAGAAAGCAGCGGTGAGGTGCAGCGTTCCCCCAGGTTTCATCAAAATCTGGTCAGTATTGTGGGTAGATAGGTGGGTTGGCAGTTCCTTAAGGCAGGGTGAGGCAGATTTCACTGCAGACTGTTGAGTAAAATCCTCCACACCACACTGGAATGATTTCTCTGGTCAGACATCTGATAGAAAAATAATACTAATAAAACATATTGACTAGCTGTGATCAGGGAGGAACCTCCATCATATCAGAGGTGAACCACATTGACTGGACCACATCTGATTCTTAATAAAAATAGCCAGGGCTATCTAATAGATAGATAGATAGAGCTTTGCATGGAGTCAATGATGCCAAATGACGCTATTTATGTGTTTGCCTCCAGTCCGCCATGGTAGTGAACAGCGTCGTTCAGCCGGTGGAGAACCAGCCTCACGACCTGAGCCTGGACCCCTACAGCCGCCACGTGTACTGGACCTGCGAGGCGTTCAACACCATCAACGTCCAGCGGATGGACGGACACAGCGTGGGCGTGGTCCTGAAGGACGACACCGACAAGCCACGGGCCATCGTGGTCAACGCGGAGAAAGGGTGAGGTCGCCTTGCTGCTGCAGTGCATCCCCAAAATATATATGTTGGGTTCCATACAATATGGAATGTACGGAGAGAGATTAGTGGCAGAAAGAGTTTAGATTTGAACAGCAGACATTTGAATTTTTCACTCATATTGAATCAGAAATTGAA
Organism: Centroberyx gerrardi; assembly: GCF_048128805.1. Lineage (NCBI taxonomy): Eukaryota > Metazoa > Chordata > Actinopteri > Beryciformes > Berycidae > Centroberyx > Centroberyx gerrardi. The sequence goes on from NC_136000.1 coordinate 31,000,845, forward strand.
TGCAATGGCTTGAAATTAAATGTGATTATTCTTCTGAATTCTGAATTTGAAATTATAGATAAAAGTTAAATTCAATCATAATCATGTTCAATTTTGAGCCATTGCAATCAATTTAAAATTGGGCCTCGCAAATCAAAACATTCATTTTTGGTTCAATATGTGCATGACAAAGTCAAATTTGTGCAATTCAAACACAAATTCTGCTGGCACTAATCTATTTCCATTGGGAATGTAACAAGTCCAGATTGTGTCCTCCACGTCCCACTATGATACATAAACCTAATTTCTGATCAGTGTATTTGAATGTGATAGCTTATAGCATGTTACATGTATACAGTACACACTGTAGATGTACTGTTTACATGTGTTTTATTAGAAATGCTGTATATATATATACACGGTATTTCACTATACATCACTGTGTGGTAGCAGTCCATGCAAACTAGATGAATGTAGATGAAGAATCCACAAGTTTGTTCTCCTATCATGTGACATCATCTACATTCATTTGCGTGCGAGAAGAGGATAACGGCAGTGGTGTGAAGATTTAGTTGAAGTTAAATTTTGACTTCCTTTTCTTAATGAGATACTGCTCAATAAAGAACACACAATACATGTTGAAAATGATTTTTACCACACAGTGATGTGGTTTGATATAGATAATTTTACATAAATGCCAAAGCTGTTGCTTTGTTTAAATGTGTGTATGTCCCCTCCCTCTGCAGGTACATGTATTTCACCACGGTGCAGGAGCGCTCAGCTAAGATAGAAGGAGCCAGTCTGGACGGGACAGAGAGAGAGTCCCTGTTCACCACTGGTCTGATCAGACCAGTAGCGCTGGCTCTAGACAACAAACTGGGAAAACTATTCTGGGTGGACGCCGACCTCAAACGCATCGAGAGCAGCGACCTATCAGGTGAGCAACCCCAAATAGCTCTCATGTACGGACGTCAATATGAAACGAAAGTACGGTTTGCAAGATAAGTTAAGCTGAAATACTAGTGATAAAGATAAATAAATAAAGATGCAGATAAAGTTGTTTTACTCAAATTCAAAGCTATGTCAGGAGAAATGAAGCTGTCTGATGGTATGGACTGTTGTATCAGTGGTCGCTCCTGCCACCTAGTGCCCATACCCTGTTCCTACACCGCTGGAAAAACACCCCTACTGACCTGAAGATATTCTATTATCTTCAGCTTCTCAGGAGTGGTAGACATCGAGGCTCATGTATATTTTTTTAACAATGAATCATTTGGCTTTTGGTCCAAGGATCATGAATATTCTACATTTGTCAGCTATCTATTACAGCGAAAACGTAGCTCCTGTCTTTAGGAGATAGGGGATTCTGGACCTGATGAAGAGGCATGACTGGAATCAGCAAAGACGAGACACACACGCTTTATTTATAGCCCGCTAAATGCAACCGCGTCAAAAAACACCACCAAAAACAGACATTTACCGAAGCACTTCCACAGAGAAAGAGATTGATATTATTTGTTTAACTGGGACCAAAGAGCAAAGACAGAGACAGGTGCTGGAAAGAATTTGAACCGCAGCACCGTTCTTTTCTTCTCCTTGTTTGGTCAGATGGGCCGAGTTAGCTTCAAACTGCCATTAATCACATACAGATAAACGGCTACTGGTGATGATGGTGACAAACGAATGTTGCCTGTTGCACTGTTTACTTTTTACTAAAGACATAAAAGAATAGTTTTTTTTACAAAGGAGAAAGATGAATTTCATAAATGATGATGTTAAAGAGAAGCAGGAGTGAGCGGTAAGACATCCAGGTCATTGTTCTGATGACTGACGACATCGTTTCCTCCCCCCCGCCGCCAGGAGCCAATCGTATCGTCCTACAGGACTCCAACATTCTCCAGCCAACGGGACTGACGGTGCTGGGAGACCACCTGTACTGGATCGACCGGCAGCAGCAGATGATAGAGAGGGTGGACAAGCTGACCGGAGACCGCCGAACACGGATCCAGGGACGGATCTCCTACCTGACGTCCATACACGCCGTGGAAGAGATGGACCCACAGGAGTTCGGTAGGTAGACTGTCTGTGATTGGACCGAATTGTGGCGAAAGAAGCAACTGGCCAATATCCAAAAATGGAGTCATCGTTGCACTGTATATTGGCAAGTAGCCTCCAGGTTGATGTACCAGATGTACATCTATATGTCTATATTAAGTTGTTGGGCAGTAAAACTAGCAACAGTGCATCTCTAGTAATGACAATGACAAAAACAAACACTGAACACCAAGTCAAACATTCGATCTTTCCGCTGCTGCTTCTCTTCAGTGTTAATCATCCCTTCACACCTCCATCTATCCCTCTGTCCTCTCCAGCATCCCACCCTTGTTCCCGCGACAATGGCGGCTGTTCTCACCTCTGCATCGCCAAGGGCGACGGGACGCCGCGATGCTCCTGTCCCATGCATCTGGTTTTACTCCAGGACCTGCTGCACTGTGGAGGTAAGACAACACACCATACCAACAAAAATATTCACACACCGAGGGCCTCCTGTCATTTGGGTTTGACCTCCTCCATCTACTGTTAATGCTACACAAAAACAAGTAATATTAGCCAAGACTAACTTACCAGACATTTCCACTCTTTTAGCAGCCAACTAGATGTTTAGAATAGAATAGGACTCCAAATGGTGGCTTCTTACCTGTAGAGTAGACAAACATACCAAACACTCTCCGTATTTTACCATATATTTTACCATATATTTTAACTCCTTTCTTTTCCTACATGCCTCCTCTCTCGTCTCTCTCTCTCTCCCCCAGAGCCTCCCACCTGCTCCACGGAGCAGTTCACCTGCTCCACGGGGGAGATCGACTGCATCCCCATGGCCTGGCGCTGCGACGGCTACGCCGAGTGCGACGACAGCAGCGACGAGGAGAACTGCCCGGTCTGCTCGGCCTTCCAGTTCCAGTGTGACAAGGGAGGCTGCGTCGACGCCCAGCGCCGCTGCAACGGAGAGCCGGACTGCGCCGACCACTCTGACGAGCAGGACTGCGACAGTAAGGATCACAGTTACACCCTGATCGTTTTAGATTGAAGGTGTCGATAGCTGATTTGTGGCGATATTCAGTGTCTTTGAGATCATCTGTCTACCAGCGCATTGCACATGTCATTTCACATATTGGATTCCCTCCATTTGTGAAGAATGCATATTTAGATGGAGGTTAATAACTAATCTTTCTGTCTACCTCCCTCCCTCTCTCCTCCCAGCTATCTGTCCTCCTAACCAGTTCCGTTGCGGTGATAACCAGTGTATCACTAAGAAACAACAGTGTGACAACTACTCTGACTGTACCGACGGATCAGATGAGCTCGCCTGTGGTACGAACACTTGTGCATACATAAACATGTAGACATAAGCACCCATATATTGTATAGAAGCACACATACATGAACACACATATACAGAAGAACACAAAGGCCTCCTTTCCACCTGGCATTATTATCCGTCTTGTATCCGGATTGTGTTTTTCTTTAAAACTGACAGTAACATTTTTGTATTGGGATATATTGAATTTCGATATATGGTCCCATCCCTAGTACACATAGATTTTCTTGATGATTTTCCTTCAATGACCTCTGTCTCTCTTCTCTCCTTTGTTTCCCACAAGCAGAGTTCCTGCCCCCTCCTTCCAGCGACCTCCCGCCCAGCTCCTCCACCATCGGCCCGGTCATCGCCATCATCCTGCTGGTCTTCGTGATCGGCGGCGCTTACTTCCTGTGCCAGCGCGTGGTGTGCCGACGCTACAAGGGCCCCAGCGGGAGTTTCCCCCACGAGTACATCAGCGGCACGCCTCACGTGCCCCTCAACTTCATCGCCCCCAGCAGCTCCCAGCATGGAACCTTCCAAGGTAGGAACAAAGTCCTTATCCAGTAACGTCGTACTCTACAACTCTGTTCAGTCTTCACGTGTGTTGGATTCTCATTTCTACCATTTCTCATCAAAGTAGTGGGAATACTTCCACCCAGAGAAAGACAACTTTTCTACCATTTCTCTCTGGCGCTATACTCATCTGTAACATTGATCATTTCTAATGGTGTTAACAGGTCATTTGATTTGTGCAGGTATTTCTTGTGGTAAATCCATGATGAGTTCAGTCAGCCTGATGGGCAGCAGCAGCAGTGGAGCTCCGCTCTATGACAGGAACCACGTCACCGGAGCCTCATCCAGCAGCTCATCATCTACCAAGGGAGCCTTCTACCCTCAGGTACACACACACACACACACACAGACACGCACAAACTTTTTTTGTTGTTTTGCCTCTTCAGTGAAATAACACATTGATACTTATGGTGTGTAGATACTGAACCCCCCTCCGTCCCCGGCTACCGACCGCTCTCTCTACAACGCAGAGATCTTCTACTCCTCAAACAGTCCGTCCACTACCAGATCATACAGGTAACACATACACACACACACTCATACTGGTAACACACAAAAAATGACATTGTCTCTCTCTACAGAAATGCCATCATAAAACCAGATTACATCATCTTTCCACTGGTTACCTGTTAGTTTCAGAGTTGGCGTTAATATTTTACTGATCACTTTTAAGGCACCAAGCTACCACAAACTTTTTAACCCCATGTGAGCCAGATCAGAGGCTCCTATTGGCTGTTCAAAGTCTAGATTATATGTATATTAGATTATAGATATATGGATCATAGATGGGTTCTGCACCATCAGGGCTCCCAGACTCTCTTTTCTCTACTGCAGCCACACTTTGTGATCCAGGCCGATTTTGCCAAGTGCAGCTTTACAAAAACACCTATGCATCTCAACCTATGTGTTAAAATGATGCTAAAGTATGATAAAAAAAGAAACCTTGTCTGGATTATCTGAGCCAACACTGTCCTCTTCCCCTCCCCCAGGCCGTACCACCCGGTCCGCGGTGCCGCCCCCCCCACCACGCCCTGCAGCACCGACGTGTGTGACAGCGACTACACCCCCCACCCGCCGGCCGGCCTCGCCCCGTCGGCGGGCCGCTGGAAGGCCGCCGGCCACGGCGCCCACGCCAAGCACAACAAGTACTACATGGACCTGAACTCGGACTCGGACCCCTACCCGCCACCCCCCACGCCGCGCTCCCAGTACCTCTCGGCCGAGGAGAGCTGCCCCCCCTCCCCGTCCACCGAGCGCTCCTACTTCCACCTCTGCCCGCCTCCGCCCTCGCCCTGCACCGATTCCTCGTGACCCTCCGACGGAGCCGAGGGAGGAAGGGACGCCGCCCCAAGAGCAATAAGAAAGAACTGATTTGCCGACTTCCGACCCCGACTGACTCACATTTCATTTCAGCCGGTAGGGTTCAAGTGCCTTGCTTAAAGGTCACTAAGGCGGTTGCGTAGCATCTCGGTCGTTTCAGCATTCCAGTCGTCCAGAAGCGCGGTGCTGGAGGTTTCAGGGTGACAGTCGTCCCATCGGCAGTCCGCTGCGATGTCTGGCCTCCACATGTCCTGCTCTTCAACACGAATTCACCCGCGGGGAGGTTGACGGTTTGAGCCCCGCCTCGCTTCACATTCACACAGTTGCACACATTCACATCTGGAAGCTGCCCAGGACACCCACAGTCTTCTACGACTGACCACCGAGCAGCTCCACCTGGAACAGGAACAGGAACCGGAACCTCGGCAGGTATTCAACCTGGCAACTTTTTGACCACAATTGTCTCTAATCTCCAAGGTTTCCATCGCCGAAGTTCAAATCCCTGAAGCGTAATCCCCTACGCTGCTTCCTGCCTTCTCCAAAACGGATAACATGAGGGTCGATGTTAATGTTTTAAGTGGAATGACTGGCAACTCGGAGCTGAAACGGTAACAAATGTCCCAGTTCCAGTTCCACTAGTAAGACTGAGCGCCGCCTCATCTTCCCACAGCTTCGTCCCTCCCCTCCTCACAGCGTCCTTGTAGGCAGACCAGTGGCAGGACTGTACATAGTGTTAAAATAATATGAACAAAAATGAACCAGAGAGGAATTATTTTACTATTTTATTCGTGTTCGCTGATGTACCGCTGGCGTAGGACTGAGGGAAGACGAGGGGATGGACGCATGAGTGAATGAATAGATGGATAGATAGATGGACGGCTGTGTTCATGAGTGGATGAATATGTGAATGTTTGGCCGGTTGAATGCACGTGTGGGAAATTGGATGAATGCGTTGACGACGATTGAATAAAAGTATGGATGAATGCGAGGATGGACGGATGAATGGGATAGGGCCAAGATCAAAGTGTGAAATCTTTTGTACATTGTGAATTTGCATCACTTTTTTTTTTTTGTATGTGTGTCCCCCTACATTTCAAATTAGGAATTACTTTTCAATTTGAACTAGCATTTATAATCCACTATGTTTTTGCATCGTCAAGCTCAACCAACCACAAAGAGACAAAGACAAATCTGCCAATTAAATCACTAGAATGACAAAAAAAATACCAAATGAATTTAAGTGAAAACGTATTGTACATATGTGTAATTAAGTAAATAATTGAGTCCTGAGAAGTTAGTGATTTTCGTTGTGACCCTGAACCTCTTCCTACCTTCCATCACCTTTTGTGTTGTTCCATTGTCCCGTTTACCAAAAGTATGTTTGCTGCTATTGTGTACATACTCTTATCATTTACTATGAATTATAATTATACAGAAATCCCAAAATTACCATTCTCATGTTGACAATAGATCATGAAGCTATTTTACTGTTAATAACGAACAAATTATTCTTATAGCAACTTTTGTAATTTGTATTTCTGTTTTGTGTAGATCATTATGTATGTGTGTCTATGTGAATCCTCATGATTGGTTTGAAGGAGTCTTTGGAGTTTCTCATGACATTCAGTTAAATGCAAGACCTCGCCCAGAAACAAAATATTCTGCAAATGCTCAACTACAGTGTATTTGCTAAATCAAATCTTATATGGTTCCAGTATTTCAGAGCAACTTGTGACTTTACCCTGCTTTTAACGTCAATCAAGCACTTACTATCCACACTGTTATTAGGACTCTGGACACTGAGTGAATGGTACTCGTAAAAACAAAAAGCAACATGAATTGCATTGTAGCCAATTAATGTTTTATCCCAAGAAATCATTTTGTGGTTTTTGACAGAAGAATGTTCAATTTGGTGAAGCAATTTTGTGCACTTTTGCAGCATATTTTTGTACCTTATCGACCACTATTTTAGCGACATTAAATTTGTCCCGTTGACTGACCTCGTCCCTGTTGAGGGCATTGTTGCTCATCTACATCACCTCAAAATATTTCCCTGGTATGCTGCTCACTCAAGCATCACTACAATCCAAAACTAGAGCTGTATGTACTGTACGGGACTGTGATCTGTACTGTACTCAAGCCTTACTCAATACAAAAACGGTGGTGAAATGAGACATGAACTGCATCATCCTTCTCATGTAGTGGTTTCACTAGAGAAACACAGTGTCACATGTTCCAGATGCCTTTGCACGCCGACGAGAAAACACGGAGGGAAATGTCGAGTAAAGAGAAGCAGGGTTAAGTTAAGACCGTCTAGGGTTTGGAATCTGTCGCCCTGGGAAAACTGACCCCAGGTCTGCATTACGGGGCGACTTCATCCTACTCCTGTGGATCGGTTGACTCCGACCCAGCCTGGATCCCTATATGTAAAAGAGTTGAACTTGTTGAACCTCCAGTAACCTGGTTGCTGCTGCCTGGAAACTAATTTACTGCCAGGCAATATTAGCCCAAACGTCTGCTCCCTGGCTGGAACTGTAGGCTATTCGTTGCCAGGTAACGTTAGCTTACGGAACGTTCCATCGGGAAGCAGCGGGAACTCTTTTAGATATACGGCTCCAAGCCCCAGCCTCTCATACCACTGTGCCAGTAAACCTACCCTCCTTAAAACAAACCCCGTCTTCGTTGTCTTTGTCTGAAAATGCTTTGTGTAATTTACACTTGCGACCGTTTTTGTATCAAAAGCATTTTTATATAATAAAGGTTCTATTTTAAGGAATTGTTTGTCTGCCTGTGTTCGCTTTGTGGTTTAGATGGTGAGTGAATGCCAAGGTTAAGGGAACTAGCTTTTTCATCCACTGGAGTCCAAAATTCACCAGTGTACTATAGCAACTTCTACTGTTTTACCAGCTGAAATCAATTTTAGAATGGAAATGCCCTAAGATAAACTGGACAGATCATCACATCAATAAAGCATCATAGCACCACCATGTGGAGTCAATCTGTAACATCGTTCTGTGCCATTCCCCTTACCCAGTGGATCTCAAAATGGGTCCTTGAGAGGGTTCCAGAGGTCCTTGAAGGGGTTCCGGGGGTCCTTGAAGGAGTTCCAGAGGTCCTTGAGGGGGTTTCAGGGGTCCTTGGAGGGGTTTCAGGGGTCCTTGAAGGGGTTTCATCGGTCGTTGAGGGGTTTCAGGGGTCATTGAAGGGGTTCCAGTAGTCCTTGAGGGGGTTCCAGAGGTCCTTGAAGGGGTTTCAGGGGTCCTTGAAAGGGTTCCAGGGTTCCCTGAGGAGGTTCCAGGGTTCCTTGAAGGGGTTCCAGGGGTCCTTGAAGGGGTTCCAGAGGTCCTTGGAGGGGTTTCAGGGGTCCTTGAAGGGGTTTCATTGGTCGTTGAGGGGTTTCAGGGGTCATTGAAGGGGTTCCAGTAGTCCTTGAGGGGGTTCCAGAGGTCCTTGAAGGGGTTTCAGGGGTCCTTGAAAGGGTTCCAGGGTTCCCAGAGGAGGCTCCAGGGTTCCTTGAAGGGGTTCCAGGGGTCCTTGAGGGGGTTCCAGGGGTCATTGAGGGGTTTAAGGGGTTCCTTGAGGGGGTTCTAGTGGTCCTTGAATGTGTTTAAGGAGTCCTTGAGGGGGTTCCAGGGGCCCTTGACATCGGCGGCGCTATTAAGAGGCTAGGGGAAGCTAAGCTTCCGCAAAATTGTCATGGAAAAAAAAAATGCAGTCCAGTAGCAGAAAATGGGAGAGCGAGCAAGCGAGAGAGACAGAGAGGCAAGCGGGAGGAAGAGAGAGAGGATTGAAGCAGCACACGTTGCCTACTACAGCCCACTGACACCTGAAAGTAGCATCAGCAAATGCATACACCCACGGGTTCTTGAACGTTCTAGTTATGCACACAATGAAACAATTTTATTTTCGCTTGTTGTATTTTAATAGCGGCATGCATGTAGACAATATGCGGTCATGCTCACTTTCCATGTTAATTTAATGTTCATTTTGTTCATTTTGATTTAAGCCTACTAGATACTCATCATACTCCATGTTGAAGTGGAAAAGGTTATGATAAAAAGAAAGCCATGCCTTCACTCAGCATGACCAGGTCAGCATTAACAGTTAAACTAAAGCATTGGAAAATAAACAATGGATAACCATAGCCAATCTTAAGCACTTATTACTGTGTGATTATTTTCCATTCGCTATTATAGCCTAATGTGTTGGTAAAATAAAAAAGGCTATTAAAAAAGTCTGTGTTTAAGAGGCTTTATCTCACAGTAAACGCCCATTCACATCTAGAACGATAACTATAACTATAAAAAGATTTCAATCGTTATAAGTAGTAAATGGAATGTCTGCGTTCACACTACAACTATAACTATAAAAACACACCGGCGCTACACCACCTCCTCTAAAAATGTTGAAAAGAAACGTGACATACTGGTTGGGGTCAAAAGAGCTCTTGTAATTAGCGGTAAGGCAGTTTACTGACCTGGAAGCTAGTTAAATCGCTAACTTTTGCTAGCTAATTAACAAAATAGCATCATGTCTTGGCCAATGACTTAAATGCGCGATCATCCTATGTTTTTAGTATGACCTGAGGTAACAACATGTGTCCCTTCCCTCCAGTAGCCTGTTGAAACCGTTCAGCCACGGTGAAGTTACAGGTGTTTCTCTCAACATGGGCTACAGGAGACTTGACTCTTTGATCCACAGTAGATGTGGTGTTCAGAGTCACCTACTGGTAAAGAAATAAATAGCTTCACTTGGTGGCCATTAGCTCTCATATAAACAAAGCACAATAATGTCATGAAAGCGCCGTAAAAGAACATTATTATCTGCCAGCTCCTCTCTCTTTTGTGGCAATCCATGAACCCAAATGCTTCAGCTATGTCGTTATTCACTTTAGTGAGCGAATAAAATAAAAGCACGTCGGTAAAGTAATCATGCTCCATTTTTTCTCGGAATTTTCGGCGGCGATATTGTTATAGTGTGAACGCTTGAGCACACGCGACGAAGCAGCGACGTAATCGTAAAATCAATGACCATCTGAAGATGTTGTCGTTACGTTCTGTGGTGGTAACATTATTACCTCCGCTCCCCCGCCTCAGATTACCTGCATACAACGTTGTAATTACGTGCTCCGACGGTCGGTTTAATGACCGACTGACGATCGTCAGTCGCTCATTAATTACCAGTCGGCGAGGTATGTCAACTATCAAGTATGAGCAATCCCAATGAGGAAAAAGGTGCATTTTGTAGGCTTATTGTAATAAGCCTGCGGACAAACTGACCAACTATTACAATCTGAGAGAAAATAACGTGTATATTATATATGTATATATATTTATATATATACATATATATACACATATATAATATACACACATACTTATAGTAATATAACTTAGAATATACTGTATGTCTACATACAGTATTTATACATATGTCTACATACAGTATTTATACATATATACATACAGTATACTTTATGTATATATGTATAAATGCTATACATGCTATACATGCTTGCATTCTCAAGTATAGTAAAATTTACAAAATTAAAATTAATTTCATTTGAAATATAAATAACAGTGATATTACTTCAAAATATGAGAGATTCTCACCATTTTCATTAGACTTCATTAGACTTAAATACTCTGCATAAATTCCAATGGCTGTAATTTTAGAACATCCAATGTAACATACTTGAAAAACATCTGTTAACTGCTTTAAGAAGGTACTATTGACTTCTAAAGGTGCTGTTAAATAAAGGCTAAAGGTCCTGACACACCAGGCCGACGGTCGGCCGTCGGCCAATGTCGGGCCGTCGGTAAGCGTCGGTGTCCCTAGTTTTTGCAGTGTGTCCCGTACCGTCGGCACTAGTCGGACCCTGTCGGCGTCTTTTCGGCCGATTGAGCATGTTGAATCGGCGTCGGAGCCCATCGGTGACAGAGATCACTCTGATTGGTAGTTCGTGTTTTGCCTCTGGATGATTGGACTGATAAATTCCTTCAACATGTGGAACTGAACAGGAAAGAGCCGAGCGAAATTTTTAAAATCGGAGGTTTCATTTATCTCCAGCTCTCGACACAGGTTCGGGAAAGCCCCTTGAGCCTGTCGCTGGAGTAACGTTATTCATGATTTCACCCATTTAGTGCGGTTTCTCCTTATTTTTCGCCTCCACCTCTTCCTTTCTTCTTCCACAACCAAAAGACCAAGGGCTGACAACGCCAGTGCCATTTGCAACTTCTTATCAAACATAAGGTATGGAGAGTTATTTCCCCTCACGCAGGCGCAGAACGTACGTGCTAGTTGGCCGTCGGGTGTAGTCTTTGCGGTGTGTTCAAGTGCAACTTTTTGGACCAGACGCAGGCGATGTGAGGCGACGCAACAGTCGGCCTTCGTCGCCGCTGGTTCTTTGAAGTCGGTTTGGTGTGTCAGGGCCTTAAGAACACGTCTTTCCCCCCCAAAAAAAGATTATATGCTTCCTCCTTCAATCAAAATCAAGGTCATTTTTCTTTATTTTTTCAAACTGATGGAGAGGAGAGTGAAGCCTGGTGTTATTGGCTAATGGAGAGGAGAGTGAAGCCTGGTGTTATTGGCTGATGGAGAGGAGAGTGAAGCCTGGTGTTATTGGCTAATGGAGAGGAGAGTGAAGCCTGGTGTTATTGGCTGATGGAGAGGAGAGTGAAGCCTGGTGTTATTGGCTGATAGAGAGGAGAGTGAAGCCTGGTGGTATTGGCTGATAGAGAGGAGAGTGAAGCCTGGTGTTACTGGCTGATGGAGAGGAGAGTGAAGCCTGGTGTTATTGGCTGATAGAGAGGAGAGTGAAGCCTGGTGGTATTGGCTAATGGAGAGGAGAGTGAAGCCTGGTGTTATTGGCTGATGGAGAAGAGAGTGAAGCCTGGTGTTATTGGCTAATGGAGAGGAGAGTGAAGCCTGGTGTTATTGGCTGATGGAGAGGAGAGTGAAGCCTGGTGTTATTGGCTGATAGAGAGGAGAGTGAAGCCTGGTGGTATTGGCTGATAGAGAGGAGAGTGAAGCCTGGTGTTACTGGCTGATAGAGAGGAGAGTGAAGCCTGGTGTTATTGGCTGATGGAGAGGAGAGTGAAGCCTGGTGTTACTGGCTGATGGAGAGGAGAGTGAAGCCTGGTGTTATTGGCTGATGGAGAGGAGAGTGAAGCCTGGTGGTATTGGCTGATAGAGAGGAGAGTGAAGCCTGGTGTTATTGGCTGATGGAGAGGAGAGTGAAGCCTGGTGGTATTGGCTGATGGAGAGGAGAGTGAAGCCTGGTGTTATTGGCTGATGGAGAGGAGAGTGAAGCCTGGTGTTATTGGCTGATAGAGAGGAGAGTGAAGCCTGGTGTTACCGGCTGATGGAGAGGAGAGTGAAGCCTGGTGTTATTGGCTGATAGAGAGGAGAGTGAAGCCTGGTGTTACTGGCTGGTGGGGAGGAGAGTGAAGCCTGGTGGTATTGGCTGATAGAGAGGAGAGGAGAGTGGAGCCTGGTGTTACTCGCTGGTGGAGCAGAGAGTGAAGCCTGGTGGTACTGGGTGCTTTTCTTCATGAAGCACTTTGTAACTTCTTGTTTTCAAAAGTGCTATGAAGTAAAACTTACTTACTGACTTACCTACTTACTTATAATTTGCAGTTAATACAGTAGCCTATATAGTATATAACAGGTCAGAAATCAAATTATATCAATACTTACAGACTACAAGAACGCCTAACTGTGCTACCTTCAGACAGCTTGCTCAGCAGATCAGAAACCGAATTATATCAACAAACAATTACACCAAGACCTGAGAACAGTGTATCACAACTCACTCCAGCTACCATATAATTCTAAAAACGTATTTACGTCTAAAATCGTAGGAGGCTGCAGCTGCTGCTCTGAGCTAATAGGACGGCTGGCAGTGCTGGCATGGAACAGCACACTCAGTAGATTAGAAACCGAATTGTATCAACAGTTATAGGCTAAAGGGACGGCTGACTCTGCTGGCTTGAGACAGCCTGCTCAGCAGATCAGAAACCACAGTCATCAATAAACAATCATACCGAGATCTGAGGACAGTGTATCACGCCGGCTACCAAATCTCTAAAAACCTATTTATGTCTAAAACTATACTATTTACAGTACCTACAGTCAGAGTCTCAGGTGTCTCTTGGGAGGAGGGGGGCTGCTGCTGCTGTCATCGCTGCTAGCCTTCCTCTTCCTCCGACTCTGACGCATCGGCACGTCTCTGGGCCTGGGGAAGGTACAGAAGGGACAGCTAAAGGGACGGCTGACTCTGCTGGCTTGAGACAGCCCACTCAGCAGATCAGAAACCAAATTGTATCAACAAACAATCAAACCTGGGGAAGGTACAGAAGACGGACAGCAACATGTGACCCTCTGGACTGTAGTCAGTCAGCCTCCACCGACCCTTCAGCTCCCCTCTCACAGGGCAGCAGACTGGGGAGATGACCCTGATGAAACGGCTGCCCTCCACCTTGGAAATAAGACCACATTGGAAATAAGAGTTTTGTGTAACACTTTCATGTACCATCCTCTGGGTTCAATGTAAGTCTTTTAACATATTTGACTATTTTTTTGCCCATAATAAATTCAATCAATCACCTCCATAGGGCAGACGTGGTTCCTGGGGTCTGCCTTCAGGGCTGCTGGCTCGACCCTGTCAGGGTGGCTTGGAGTCACAAGGGAGTGAGCTGAAGACCTGGAGGCTGTTGTGGACATGAGCTGCCGGTGCTTCCATCACAGGACCTAGGGATGGGACAATATATAGAAATTCAATATATCGCAATACAAAAATGTGACAATACGTATCGTGGGGCAGAAAAATTAATCGCAATATCAGCTATATCTTACTCTGCTGTAGTAATCACAAATGAGACGGTTTCACAAGCTCTCTATCAAAATTATTAGGCTATTCATTATTATTTGCACTTTGTTGCACTTGATTTGTGGTTCAGAAATAACTTTTATCCTATTACATCGTTTTGTGGTTGCAGTGTTTCCCCTACCATAGAAATTAGTTGGTGGGCCCAGTAATGTCGATCACCAGCCCACTAATCCCTGTCAACAATTACACCAAAGTTTGCCGGCTCTGCAGTGTTTGGCCCTTCAGGCAAATCACAGAGTAACTAAGCCCCAAACCCAAATCTGTAGTGAAGCCTGACATCTACTACCCTACCCCTCCATCTACCCTACTTTTCACCATTAGATGTCAGGCTACACCACAGATTTGGGTTTGGGGTTTAGTTACTCTTTAAAAACGGAAAAGTCCACCCAACTGGGAAGCCAGGCCACTTTAAACAAACGCACAATCAAATGACAGAAACAATCTCAATTCAATTCAATCTGAGCCGCAGAGCTGGCAGGTTGTGTTGTGAAAATGTTGGGAAAGAAGAATTAATGTGTTCAAGTGAATTTAACTTGAAAACAGACAGAAATATAATTGTCATTTTCTCATTATCCATCTTTGAAAGTTAAATTACTATAGTGTAAAGTTTGCTACCTAGCATGGCAAGAAGAGTGAAGGAATATGTAGCCATCTGTTGTTTGATTGACTGTAACGTTAGCTAAATAGGTGGCAGTGGTGTATCTGAATATGGTGTTAATCTGAATATAGTCATTTAAAAAGTCTCCTATAGACAGCCATCAGTCTCATAACTTCTGAATGCACCAGCATTTTAGAATTTTAGAGTCTACTGTTTTGTGAAACTTATGCGGGAATGGCATCGAGAGAGCATCGACTTGTATCGTGTAATAAGCATATCGTCCCATCCCTACGTAGAGGTGTGTTCTCCATGTGGTCCTGGGATGGATAGACGAAGGGGGAAGTCAGCAGGTCCGCTTCGAAGGCCCCCTCATGGTAAATCCAAGAATAGTCACTGGACTGTCCGGCGAGGAGGCGGAAGAGGGTGGGGACCACCTGACCGATGGCAAGGATGTTGTCCCTAGTCAGAGGACGGTTCCTCAGGTTGGTCACATGCATCAGTACCCCGATGACTGTTAACAGCCCATCTAAATGGAAAACACAATGAGTCATGAATTACTTTTATTTAACTGACTACATGCCTTTCTTAAAAACATGAAATAAAAAGTAAAAATAGGAAATTCCATTAGTGATTCAGGAAAAATTAAAGATGTGAAAATATCATATCTAAGCTCAAATATTCAGCAGTTGAAAAAGAAATCCATGCTCAAGCAACAAAAAGGAGCGATGCAACCTTAAATCCAAAATAGCATGCTGAGAGAGAAAGGTGTAACACTGTCTTGTAGAAGAAAAATGGAAATCTATTTAATTAGCTATAAAAACATGAATTTTTGGTCACTCGACCCCTGTACCTTTCTCTCTCAGCAAGCCCAAATATTCAGTAAGAATTAATTGTTGGATCATTGTCAAACACATGAATAAGTATATGTAGCCTACATTGAGTAAGACGCTGGGCTATTTCAGAAATGGTAGAAGAATTTGTTTGACAGTGGGACTGAATCGGCAAAGGCTTCCAGAGAAAGCTTAAACAGCTCTATAGTTGAGAGACTTGTATAAATCTACATGTACCTAAATCCACATCACTCTTTGTGATTAGCTGCACAATAAGCAAATTCTGTCTGTCTTAATTTTATTTCAGCCACACATTATAATGCTTTTGAAACATATATTGACTTTGAAATATTTTTGTAAACTAGGACTAAGAGAATTCTTTGGGTCTAATGATGGGTGCCCTAATGAGATACCCACTGAGATGCGCTATACAAATAAAATGTATTATTATTATTATGTTTTTTTTTAACATGCCCACAGTTAAGATTATTTTTTCGTGGGATTTGCCTGGACATGCTTTACTAATTTCCCTATGTAAAACACTTGAACTAAGATCAAGCCTCTATTTGAATTGTAAAGAGGCACAATTACATAATCTAACACCAAAATCCACCCATTTGCTGATGTTCATAACAATAAAATAAATGACTGCGTGTTTTCACATATCAATTTACTTATGTCCTTATGCTTGTAATAAAGGGCTTATAAATAAACAAACTTGATTAACCTAAACTGGCAACACATAACGCTAGCTAGCCAGCATCCAATTCACAGCCAACTCTAATTGAAAACTGCACATTTTCACTGTTTTAAGAAATCGCGCAGATAACCACAACTCCGCGCAGACTTGCCAAAAAGGCGCATAAAGAGCGTAAATTTAGGAAAATGGAAAAATCAGCTCCGTCAGTCCCTGCCTATGCCAATGCTCAATGCCCATGTGCAGTTTGAGATTGATTGGCCAACCCGTTGAGGAGCAAAATGGATGCGGACAGATGGACGAACGGACAGTGTTCCTCATTCTGTAGTAGGATTACGCTAGCTAAACAGTAGCAAGTAGCTAGCTAACATCAAACCTAAGCTAACGTTAGCTTGCAGTGGTAATTGAATTAAAAAAAAAATTGATCAACCGTTTGGCTGGTAAAATATCATCATCATCCGAGTTATGTAAGCTAGCTAACGTTAGGTGAGCTAAAGTTATCTTGGCTAACTTTGACTCGCCTTATGTTGCTGTACCATGTTTTGTCATGTTTCTATTTTTATTTTTTAACCAAACCCACATTTTGAAATTTGGTCATGTTGTTGAATCAATACGCATTTCTCAGCGAGTGTCTCACATCTAATTGTGTGTCATTTTTGCAGTCAAACAATATGTTTTCCCTGTTGTACAAACTTAGCATTAAGCTAACTTGCCGCCGCGACCCGCGGCTGTTAACAGTTTATTACAACCGGCCTGTTCCCGGCTGGGTTGCTCCAGGCGCTAAGTTAGGGCGATAAATTACTGAGCAGTTTAAGTACCTGGATGGTCCTGCTCTGAGGGGGGGATGAAACTTGAAAGGAACTGGTACGTCGCATTGCACTAGCCATTATTTCGACAGTCTCTGACAAAAGCTGAAGTGCAGAATGATAATTTGGAGTGCAAACGGATTTGTAAACTGTGCGAACAGATTTAGTTCCGTTTGCACAGTTTACAAATCCATTCGCACGGTTTATCCATTCGCACGGATTTACACATCAAGTTTTTTTTTCTACCATGTGACCCCAGAGGGGCTCCGTAAGTTCCAGTTGAGCAGAACTGATGCCCCACTGTGTTTTTATTCCTCCACAATTATTTATTACTAGCACTGGGTATGCACGCCAGAATCACTGCACAACCATCCTCTGCTAACAGGTTATGGGCCCAGAGTTACCCAGAGACAGTTATCCAACGATTTGCCACCGAGAGAAACGTCGCAACGTACCGCGTGTCCGGTGAGAGTTAGCATGCTATGCTAGTACCACGAGTAGACGGGTTGCCGAGTCGAGTAGCTGTTGGTCTCGGCTAGTTTTTGACAGAGATGAAAAGAACTATGAACTGTGGGAGACAAAATTTTTGGGCCATCTTCGGTTGCAAGGGCTAAAGGACACTATTTTAAATGAGCCGACCGACGATGAAGATGAACCAGCAGAAGACGGGGTGAAAAATGCCGAGGCTGCAGAGCTAATCCAGTTCCTGGATGATAACAGTTTGTCGCTGGTAATGCGAGAAGCAGCAGACAATGGGCGGAAAGCGCTAAAGATTTTGAGAGACTATTATGCAGGTAAAGGAAAGCCACATATAATAAGCCTGTATACAGAACTGACTTCACTTCAAAAGTCGAGCAGTGAGAGTGTGACTGAATATGTTATATGCGCAGAGACAGCCATCACAGCATTGAGAAACGCTGGTGAGACATTGAGTGACGGGCTGTTAGTAGCAATGATTTTGAAGGGACTGCCAGAATCATTCAAACCGTTCGCTATATATGTCACACAAAGTGAGGTGGCAATGCCTTTTGCCGAATTCAAAACTAAACTACGGAGCTACGAGTACACTGAGAAAATGCGCGCAGCAGCATCCGACGACAACGTCATGAAGGCACAAGTGCAGCCAAGTGCGAGACCCACCACGGCAAGTGCGAGTGACCGGGGAGCAGAGAGTGCGGACATAGTGTGCTTCAGATGTAGCTTGAAAGGACATAAAGCCAGAGCATGTCAAGCAGTCATGGCAAGCAGTGGTGTAGTCACTGTAAAAGCACCACAAATCGGGACGCAACCTGCAGACGGAAACAGCGGCGAGACGAGGCGTGAAAAGTTTCCGAGGAGACGAGCAACAAGGAGTATGCATTCCAGACGAGCGACGGGGACGCGGAGATCCAGCCAGGGCGTGGTGTCCAGAAGAGAGGTCTGATGGTCGACGCGGGGGGCAACTTCGCATATCATCACAGATATAGCAAAGTTTCCGCAAAGTTCTCGGCCTGGAACGACACGTTCCTGGCCGACATGTTCCAGGCCGAGACACACTGCGTGGAGTTGGTGCAACAGCAGAGGACGACGCCACAACACGATGCTGAGAAAGGCGTTGTACATCCCCTCATACCTGCAGAACATCTTTTCTGTAAAAGCAGCTACTGCCAGCGGAGCGACCGTAATCTTCAAGCAAGGGGAAGACGTTCTACAACATAGTGACGGTACCAAATTCCACATTCATGAGTATAACAGACTATACTACTTACACACAGTAAATGATGAATGTGATGACCAACGTAAGGGGTGTTATGATATGCAAACATGGCATGAGATCCTAGGACACTGTAACTATGATGATATTCAGAAATTACAGAGTGTTGTTGATGGTATGAAAATCAAGGGTAAAACAGACAAGCCTGCCCTACATTGCGAAGTGTGCACTCAGGGAAAGTTTATCCAAACTAGGAACAGGGACCCTGATGTAAGAGCCAAAGCAGCTCTAGAGTTGGTACACACAGATCTAGCGGGACCAATAGACCCAGAGTCCAGAGACGGGTATAGGTTTGCGCTATCATTCACTGATGATTATTCCAGTGCAGTGTTCATGTATTTTCTAAAATACACAGTGACACAGTGCAAACAACAGAGTTTGCACTGTGTCACTTGCTGACACAGCCCCATACGGGAAGATTAAATGTATCAGGTCTGACAATGGTACAGAATTCATGGGAAAGAATTACCAGGCACTACTCAGCAGAAATGGAATTAGACATGAGACCTCAGCGCCATACTCACCACACCAAAATGGTACTGCTGAGCGAAATTGGCGCACCCTGTTTGACATGGCTAGGTGTATGCTAATAGAGAGCGAGTTACCAAAAGAGTTATGGACCTATGCAGTGCAGACAGCAGCTGTAGTGAGGAACAGATGCTTTAACAAGCGCACAAAACAGACACCTTACTTAATGCTGACAGGAAGACGGCCTAACCTTTCCAGGATGCAAAAGTTTGGGTCAGTGTGTTATGCCTATAAACAGGACAAGAGAAAACTGGACTCAAGGTGTGAGGAGGGAATCTTTGTCGGGTACGACAAGAATAGCCCAGCCTACATGATCTACTATCCTGACAATGGGAAAGTGCAGAAGCACAGACTGGTGAAGTTTGTGACCAAAACAACTGTAGAGCGGCAGACACAGACTGACGTGACGCCTGATGACGATGACTTTGAGGTGCAGAATAGGGCTAGCAAGACCAGGCAAAATACTGATGTGAGTCCCGGACATACTCAGGGCCAAGGTCCAGTAACTATGCCTGAGGTGAACAACCAAGCACAGACAGGTGAGACCAACCATGAGCCTGTGTGATACCCTTCTAGAGTGAGGAAGAAACCAGGGGCCGTATTCACAAAACATCTTAAGGCTAAAAGTAGCTCCCAACTTGCTGATTTAGGAGAAACTCCTAAAAATAATGGGCGTGTCAGTCCTAATTTTAGGACTCCTAAATTTTTGGTCTAAGAGTATGTCACAAGGCGTTTTAGCGCTAAAACCAGCTCCTAAATCTGTGAAAAGTTAGGGGTAGTCAAGAGGACTCCTAAGTCACTAAGACCAAATCACAAACAATCCTAAAATGGCTGCTGCCGGCAATCCGCCTCGTAATCGGGTCAACATTTTAGAAACATTTAATGATACTGAGCTTTTAAAAAGGTATCGCCTTAATCGCGAGGGTATTATGATCATAGTAGAGCTAGTCAGGGATGCAGTCACTTCACCAACAAACAGAAACAACCCAATAACACCGGAGATCAAGGTTGTGACAACTCTACGCTACTTGGCCACAGGGAAAATGCAGCTATGCGGCGCAGACGAACTAGGTATATCTCAGTCATCTGTCAGTAGAATATTACATCTAACAATAAATGCCCTCTCCAGACCCCACATCGTCCGACAATTCATACGGTTTCCTCTTGATGTTCGCCAACTACAAAGACACAAAGCCGACTTTATGGCCATAGCTGGACTACCCGGTGTAGTTGGTGCTATAGATGGGACACATGTCCGAATTATTGCACCATCACAAGATGAACACGCATTTGTCAACAGAAAAAACATGTCATAGCATCAACACACAGGTGGTTTTTGATGCCAACTACAATATTCTTGACATTGTCGCCAAGTGGCCAGGCGTAACACATGACTCCCGGATCCTACAGGAGAGTGGCCTGAGGCTGCTGTTTGAGAGGCATCATGTCCCAGCTGGATGTCACTTGGTGGGGGACAGTGGCTATCCCTGCAGGACATGGCTCCTCACGCCTTACATCCACCCACAACCTGGACCTCAGTTAAATTACAACAGGTAAGCTCACAAAATGTTTGCTTTCCTTTTTAAATTATAGTTATATTGGTCACACAAACACCTTAATTGTGAATAACCACGTAGGATAAAAAGTCTTTTAAAAAAGATGTTACATAGGCCTATAGAAAAAATTGGCTGTATTGAACCTTTCAATATGTATTCACAGTCACACTCCAGACGTTATATGTTTTAGAGCCCACAAGAAAACTCGCAGTGTTGTGGAAAGGGGCATTGGACAGATGAAATGTTGTTTTCCTGTGCTACATGGGGAAATCCGGCTATCTCCAGAGAAGGCAAGCAGGATCATCACTGGCTGTGCCATTCTGCACAACCTGTGCAAGCAACGCAATATCCCACAGCCAGAGGAGTATGAAGATGATGATGATGATGATGATGATGATGATGATGATGATAATGCGCAGGACCACCACCAGCTGCTGCAGGACTGGCAGGAGCTGGGCCTGGAGAGAGGGGGGCAGGAGCCAGGGGGGCAGGAGCATTGCCATGATTGGCAACTGAACTGTTGGCCCTAAAAGAGAGAGAGTTTATCCTATTTTGTCTATGTATCTTTGTGAGGCATTTACAAATTATTATTCTTATGATTATTATTATTATTACTATTATTATTATTATTTTGAAAGTCATTGTCATTATATAATTCTGTGACTTTGATTAAACATGAGAATCATTAATGATTGTGTTTGTGTCCCAGCTGTGAATCATTATATGAGGCAAATCTTCAATTAGAAAAACGTACCCATCAAGTTCATTCAGCAAGTGCATTGTAGGGTCAGTGCTCCCCTCCAGCTCCGTTATGCTGGTGTCTGAGTGCCCAAGGACACTCTACACCACTGAGGCAATAGGCGATAGAGCCTTGGGTGCTGAGCCTCCTCCTAATAAATGCAATAAATATTTTGAATTATAGATTACATGTTAATATAATCTGCGATGACGTGTATAGCGAGGTTCATTTATGTATAAATATATTTATGCTCATTTTTGTATAGGCTAAATACATTGAATGATAGAGAATAAAACATTGTGGTCTAGTGTAGTTGAAAAGAATTGGCCTAATGTCCTATTACCTGTGGCAGTTGTTTGTTGCTTGAATTCTGCGATCTCTGCCCTTGCCTGAGACTGCAAAGAATACCAGCGCTTTTCACACTCATCGGTGGTTCTGGACAGAAGTGGGAAAGCTGCATTCATTTGCAAGCATATATTTTCCCACGCTTCTTTTTTGGTTTTTGAAGTTATCCCAACTCCAAATTTTCCTTTAATAATCTCCTTCCTTTCATGCACAAGTTGGGCAAGAAGTAAAAGCTGTTCTTGCGTCCAGTTTGGTTTCGTTTTCGTTTGCACAATGTAGCGTCACACGTCTTACTATCAGCCATGGTTATTCTAGTCTGATAATTAAAAGGCTGCTTATATGAATATCTGCTAATTGTTTAACGAGCTGCCAGACATGTAAGAGGCTGACAATTAGCTGCACATATACTTGACTAGTCAGTATATTATTCTTTGTTTCATGTTAAATCAGTGACAGCCTACATTTTTATTTTAAAATCTTTATTTGAATATGGCAACATGATACCTCCTACAGTATTTCTATGATGAATTCACTCACAGAGACCCATCCCCTATCAGCCAATCACTGTTTCATGAAACATGACATCATCCATAGCAACGAGGCCAACCCTGCCCTTTCTCTTAGCTTAAGATTTCTCCCCATTCCTTAGTAAAAGTTTGTCTCAGCAGCTTCGTGAATAGGATTTAAGAGGAAACTCTTAGCTAGGAACTTTTAGTGCTATTTGGGAGTCCTCCTAGTGGTAAGATAAAATATTTTGTGAATACGGCCCCAGGTTATTTAAGTGAATATGTATCGGGCAGGGTGCCCCAGTGGCTCACCGAGTAGAGCACGTACCATAAGGCTCAGTCCTTTCCGCAGCGACCCGGGTTTGAAGCCAGCCCGCGGCCATTTTCTGCATATCCTCCCCTCTCTCTCCCATACCTTCCTGTCTCTATCAATAAAGCATAACAATGCCTAAAATAAATCTTTAAAAAAAAAAAAGAATATGTATCTGGCGAGGAGAGTGATGATCAGGTAC
Source organism: Centroberyx gerrardi (assembly GCF_048128805.1). Lineage (NCBI taxonomy): Eukaryota > Metazoa > Chordata > Actinopteri > Beryciformes > Berycidae > Centroberyx > Centroberyx gerrardi. The sequence goes on from NC_136000.1 coordinate 31,023,841, forward strand.
TGACTAACATAGATTATTGTTACATATTGATGTGTAACGTCCCCCTAACATTCAGGGAAGCTGTAACCTCAACTAACTCGAAGGAATGGGTTAATGTGATGGATGACGAAATGCAATCGCTGAGAGAAAATGACACATTTACCCTAACCAACTTGCCTGAGGGTAAGAAAGCAGTGGGGGGTAGATGGGTATATGCGATTAAGAACAATGTTGATGGATCTGACAAATACAAGGCACAATATGTAGCCAAAGGATACAGTCAAAAGATGGGTGTAGACTATGAGGAGACATTTTCTCCTACAGCTAACCTGACCAGTATCAGAGTGTTAATGCAAAAAGCAGCACAGGAAAACCTGATTTTACATCAGATGGATGTCAAAACTGCCAACCTACATGCACCATTAGACTGCAAGATTTACATGGAACAACCAGAAGGTTATGAGGTGAAATCTAGCACAAATTAAAAGTTGGTGTGTAAGCTAGAAAAGTCACTATATGGGTTAAAACAGTCAGGTAGAAATTGGAACAAAACGCTACACGAGTATCTGAGTGAAAATGGGTTTGTGCAAAATCCAGCTGATCATTGTGTTTACACAAGGGAAACAGAAAATGAAAAAGTGATCATGATAATGTGGGTTGATGATTTGATCATTGCTGCCAGTGATGAAAATACACTGAAGGTTGTGAAGGAGATGCTCACAGCAAAATTCAAGATGAATTTTGTCCCAAGTCGCCCAAGTCGGGCAAACTGAAACATTTTCTTGGTATTGATTTTGACCAGAGTGATAAATGTGTAAAAATGTCACAAAAGAGATATGTGGAGAAAATACTTGAAAGGTTTAACATGCAAGATTGTAAGCCTAGAGCGACACCTTGTGAACAAAAATTGAACTACACTGATGATGCAGAAATGATGAGTGATGTCAGAAAATACAGAGAGGCAGTAGGTAGCCTAATCTATCTGACTACATGTACAAGACCCGATCTGAGTTTTGTAGTAAGTAAACTGTCACAGTAGCCTGCTTTACTGAGCCAACAGAAGAGCAATGGACTACTGTAAAACATGTACTGAGATATCTGAAAGGCACAATTGAGAAAGAGTTGTGTTACAGGAAATGTGACAATGAGAAACTGGGGCTACAAGCATACAGTGATGCAGATTGGGCGGCTGATGTAACTGACAGACATAGTACAACCGGTTATTGTGTAAGCCTAAACAAAAATGGTCCTTTGATTTCATGGAAAACCAAAAAGCAGCCCACTGTTGCACTGTCCACTTGTGAGGCTATGGCGTTAGCCGTAACCACACAAGAGTGTACGTACCTAGTACAACTACTAGAAGGTATTGACGGACATCAGTACGCACCACCTAAGGTTTATGAGGATAACCAAGGTACAATAGCGTTAGCAAAGAATCCTATCAGTATCACTTCTTAAGGTCCAAGGCCGGCGGTAGCTATGGGCCCACCCAATCAAAAGTTAAGACATTTTTTTTGTTTTGTTCAGCCAATGGAAAAATAGCACAGAAAATACCAGTACTGTTTCTAACTTCTGATTGGGTGGGCAGCCTACAGCCCGCCCCCGCCCTTCTCGTCGTGTTCAGGCACAAACACACAGAGCTCTGAAGCAGACCCGTCCGCTGCACAGTGCGGCCGTATTCACACCAAATGAGGTGTTGCGGCACTTCCCGCAGGGCTGTGCGGAGGTGTGCGGAGGTGTGGGCGTGTTTATTTGTGCTTCACAACTAACCGCTGTGAAACAATCAGAAAGTAATACGTTTTATTTCTCTGATTCACCGGCTTTCTCGCTACCACCGCTCCCTCTCTTCATTCACTCTCTAGCTCGCTCGATCACCGCTGCTCTCTCTCTCTCTCTCTCTCTCTTTTATTTTAGGGTAAGTCAATCTGCTTTCAAAGTTGTTTTCTTTGTCACTTTTCAGTTTGAGTTTGAATAAGACTGCCTTCTATTTTTGTAAATATTGGCTATGGTGAGAAGTCTCACTGGATTAGGTTTTAATTTTATTTGAGAACTAAGCTCATCCAATGAAAATAAATGTTATGGAGTTGATTATGTTAAAATTTGGATGAAGGAATTTTTTTATGTTAGGGTAAATCAATATGCCCTCCACTGACTCAAATCATAGGGTAGCAGCAAACTTAGAAATGCTGCTTCACTACCTCCCAATTTCCCTGCTTCAAATTGTTCTTTATAAATTAGAATAGAATACAACTTTATTAATCCTCATGGGGAAATTAATCTTCTGCATTTAACCCATCCACAAACACACAGCCATAAGCTGGAGAGGCCTGAGGGCACGATGGCAGGAGCTTGCATCTGATCTTGACTCTGACAACCCTCCAGTTGCCAGCTGTCATTTTGCCAGATTTTTGTGCCATCTGGCCAGGGATTTGAACCGGCAATTTTCGGACTACTAGTCTGCTTCTCTAACCTCTGGGCTACCTACCGCCCAAGTTGCGCACCTATTATTTCTACCAGCCCACCCTAATATAGCAGGCTAAAACCGGCCCTGGTAAGGTCTACTGTGAATGATGGAAAAATAAGTTTGGAGTATTGCCCAACAGACCAGATGGTAGCAGATGTGATGACGAAACCTGCAACAAAATTTAAGTTGATTAAGTTTGCAAAGTTTGTTTGGAGATTAACCATGTATGTGAAAGTTTACATGATGCAAGGTAGAAAACCTTATGATGTGTTTTTGTTTGTTGTTGAGAAGATAACAATGTGAGAGCAAGTGGGGGTGTTAACATATATGAAAAATGTGCTCTCAATTGTAAAAATGAATCTTTATTTTGTATTTTCACATAGGCAAACTTAATGAGAAAATGCAGGTAGGCCTACTGAATGATGGACAATGATAACAGCCAATGAGATGCGTTGAAATTAACATGTGATATGCGTGTATAATTGGGCATGCGTCATCAAAAAAGTAAATACTCTTTGAGAGTGAGTTCCAGTTGAGCAGAACTGATGCCCCACTGTGTTTTATTCCTCCGCAATTATTTTCGGTCTAGCACTGGGTATGCACGCCAGAATCGCTGCACAACCATCCTCTGCTAACAGTGTGTGTACCTATTTGGCAAGAGCCTGATGCTGGTTGTGCAATATCAAGGTACACTGGTCGAGGTGTGCGTAATTGCGCAGCGCTTTGAAAATGCGCACCACACTAGAGGCTGCAGGTGGAACGCACATAACTGCCAAGCAGCCTTTGGATGGATATAGCGACACAATAACAAAACAAACATCTCTGACTGGTAAAGGCAAATTGACCTCAGACTAGATGTCTGAGGTGAGCATTGCTTCTGTGTGAAGAATGAATGGAATTAGTCTACTGCCATCTCTACTACTATCTCAATTTGGCCATACCAGCGATAATTGTAATAATTTTGATAATTTTGAGCTTAATGCATTGATTATAATTTTATATTTCATGGCAAGATGTCGCATTTCTTATTCCATAGTGCCAGTCGAGCTGTTTAAGTGGTTTGCCTAATTTTGTCCTATGAAAATCCTGGGAATTTTAGCTTCTCCATGCGTGATGCCCTAGCGCCGCCTATGGTCCTTGAGGAGGTCTCTAACTACTAATATCTGCCCACATACAGTGTAGTCAGTTCTAAATATTAAATCAACAACTAAAACCTTACCATAAAAATTCCTGTGACTAATTCTTATTAGCAAGGTCAAGGGAAGATGAAAAGTGACTCCTGAAGAAGCTGAAGAAACTAACGCTATGCTCTAAGTTGTTGACTTGGCTGGTTAAATAAATACAAGGTGCATGTGATCAAATGGAGAACAGCATGGAAGCATGGAATTTACCTGCTGTGAGAAGTGACATTCTCTCACCTTCGTCCCTCACTCATCACACATAAACCGGACAGTTTCTGATGCAATGCTTATAGAGAGTCCCTCCCTGTAATGGATGGGATTTAAAATTTAGCTAAGTCTAATACTTCATATATAAAGTGATATCTTATCTTAGAACATACTGAAGCACAACATACGCATTTGACATGAGCCCAGCATTCACATAGCCCAGTCAAATGCAAGGCTTCTCAAACGTGAGATGATTCAACCAGAAAACAGGAGAAAAAACATAAACTTTAGAATAGCTACTTAGAGGTAAAAAAAAAATCCAACCAAGATTCAATTGTTTGAATTACTTAAAGTTGGCGACAAGTTATACATTAATACATACTGAATAAATATGTCTTTTTTAGAGGACATTCATTAGCATGGAGTTATCATTTATCGATATCTTCTCTCATCTTGTTCCTTGTCTCCAGTACAGAGCCTCCGCATCCTCTCAGAGATGAAAAGCGCCAGAGAGAAATCCCACCGTCACTTCTGTCTTTGTTTCACTCGTGCCCACTGTTTCTGTTTAGTCTGAGAGTAAATTGTAATGTCAAAGATTCGGAACAATATTTTTCCCTTTGCCATAGTCGGTTTCCATTTTGTTGTCATAGCATCACGATATTTAGCTTCTTGAAATGTTATTAATTGCGTTGCCTACCGTGGGTTACAATGCGCATGCGCCTTGTAAAACGACGGATACTAGCTAACAAACTAGTCGCTACCGGGATGCTAGTTTACCAGTAGTTCGTCAACTAAACACTGTTGACTGGATCGTTTTTATTAACTGATCTACCTTTTCGCGCCTGATGGGATGAACATATTTTACATATAAAATCCGGTATGATATATATCTCTTTTCTCGATTACAAGTGTGTTATGATGTTAATTTGTTTTCATATTGTTGCATGTATGGTCCGTGTGCTTTCATCTTTCTCATATACCAGCTTTGATCCTCCACCTGCAGAAGTGGGGCGTTTGTCAACGGGGCAAGGGAGTGCACGTATCCTGTGGTTATGCTCGATGTAGAACGCCGTGAAAATGCATGGGTGGGGTTAATGTTCCAGTTTCATCGAATGTTACCTATATTACTAAGTGAATTACATTGAAATACTCCAATGATGTTTACAGCTACTGTGCGTAAACCTAAAGCTTTTTAATAAGCAGAACTTATAAAACGGTATAATGCTCCGTTCATCCGGACCGCTAGGCAAATTAAATCGACTAAGTTTCATCCTGAACCGGCGTGATCTCTAGCCAATAGAACTCCAGTGACTGATGTGAGCGACGGATATACAACCAATAGTATTGCTAGAACTAGTCCGAGTGACAGGCGCTGTAGTGGTAGTGGGGGAAGGGGTTGCTGAAGTTGATGGAACCGCCATCTTGAAAAGTGCCCTCCGATGATCTACCTTTTCGCGCCTGTCAGAATCAGTTTTAAACGCTTTATTTTCCTTACCGGAATCGCGTGTTATTTGTATGTTCGTTTTGTTAACGCTTCAGGCTAATGGCCAAATAAGCTACATGCCGGAGACTCGTCGTTTACCGTTGTTTATCGGTAGGTACACTTGCTAGTCCATGCATTTCGTTGGGGTTGAAAAGACGAACTGCCAGCAGTCTTTAGATAGCCGGCTAACGTTAACTGGCTAGCAAGAAGCATACTTGGCCATCTTGCTTTTTCGTAGCTTAAAGGCTAGGTCAACAAGCTAACGCTATGCTGTCAGTTATACTCCTAGTGTACCTCTAGCTAATTAGCTAAACGGTCAACACTGAGTAGCAATTGGAAGCTAGCTGGACAACGCAATGCAGCTAGTTGGCCAATTAGTCAAGCTAGCTATTACCTGGTTAGCTGCTTTGTACGTAATTTTAGGTAGCCAAGTTAGCTAACACTAGCTAGCTAGCTGGCAACGGAACGCAATTGTTAACGTTAGCTTTAGCCAGTTTTCCATGGCCGGTGTGTGTCTCCAACGTTAGCTAACCTCACCAGTCTGTTTTGGGCCCTGATGTAGGGCTGATGTTTGGGCTGATGTAACTAAAATGTATGCAATGTTTTGACAGCCACACACAAGTAACATAAGGGTAAACGTTTAATGGCTTGCTATTTCCTTGTCTGGCCAACTTTGGTTAACGATTGCTAACATTACGTTATCCAGTCGCCTTGGCTGTGCGCAACCATCGCCGGCTTCTTGTAATACCTAGCGGGCGAACGGTGGTTAGCGTAAACGTTGCAGTGTCAGAATCAAATGTTTTGAATTTTCTTGTTATTTATTTTCATGATTGTATTGCTAGACTTAACGACTGCTTGCAAATTACGTTCGCTGCTGCACCCTGAACCCTCTTTAACTGGCTTCTTAACGTAAGTATTTTTCTGTTGATTCAGGACTAGCGACTGTAAATAAATGAATAGCCTGATCCTCCCGGCCTATAGGCCTCCATAGATCTGTTGGTCAAGTTGAAAAAACTCGGTCCTGTCATTTTAGTGTTGGCCTTCTAAGTAGGATGGGAGGTAAACACCATTGAAATGCTGCTAAATTCTGACAGTAGTGAGTAGGTTTGATGTAGGTTTAATACTTTATCAACCACTTTGGCAGGTAACGCATTTGTTGATTGTTTTGGTTTGGCTCATAAAATGGTGAAAATGGGTGCTATATTGTGACATCCATCAGCCACTGTGTGTTGAAGGCGAAAAATCTGAAGTGTTTCTTAAATAATATATTCTAATAGTGTTGGGTTAGAGTAATTTTGCTAACATTACGTCCTCCTTTTGGGGCTCTAAAGCACTAAAAGCTTTTTTTTTTATGATGATGAAAGAACAAATTCCAAACTTCAGACTTCAAGTCATGAGACTTTGGAGACTTTGGACTGAATTTCTTTTGTAGCAGTGGCACATTTCTAGCTGGACAACTATTGCTGAATGATACAGAAAAAACATTGATGTACAGTATGTGGTGTGATGATGGCATGTTGTAGTGCTTGGATTTTGGACGTAGCTCTAAAGCAGTTATTCTTCTATTTATCTAGCTTGTTTACTACGGTCTTACACTTTGTCACTACCTCATTTTTCTTGTATATGAGAACCTACCTTTGCCCTCTGCCCCCTCTCTACTTTATATTTGTAACAGGCAGACGTGGGTTTCTGGGATAGACCCGAAACCTAGAATGTAGCCAAGAGATGAGCTTGAGCTTGATGAATTTTGGTGAAACAGTCTTGAGTATCACTTAGCAACCAGGGAATCCCTGTGTGTGTGTGTGTGTGTGTGTGTGTGTGTGTGTGTGTGTGTGTGTGTGTGTGTGTGTGTTTGTGCACTCGCGCACCAGACTGGCTGAAGCATGGTTAACGATTGATTGCTTTTGTCACAGGTCTACTTGTTTGTGTAAGGGATTGGCGCTCGGGGGTGTGTATCTGAGTCAGAAATTACCAGTGCAAAAATGTCCTTAAAAGTTCATCAAATGTTAATGAAATTGCAGCAATGTCGAAATTGCAGCAATAACCTGTGTACCACCTCATTCACATCTTAAGTCATACATTCTTCACTAATGTGCACTACATGTGATTGTGGTCCCTCACAGACCTCCATAGTTAATTCTTTGGTGGAATGGTTATAGGGAAGCAAATGTCACATCACAATTGTACTTAATATAGGGCCTTTTTTTTGTTTGACAGATTTTGCGGATGGAATCGCAGAATCTGGATATAAAAACAGAATTTAGGTGTAAATGCAGTAATCCACAGAATTGATCAAAACTGTTGTTAAAGTAGTAAAATATGTTATACTGAGTTATACTTCCACCCTAATGCTGTTTCTATTCTTTGTGTTATATTAAATGTTTTGGCCTAGGTTCTAGATCTTATGTTTCACCAAGAATAATATGAAGCACGATCAGCTACATATTAGTGCTCACAAGCATTAAAGAGACTTGCTAAAATAATTAACTGTGTTCTATGCCTGTTGTAAGCATGGACATATCAACTAAGACAAGGAAACTGTGGGCAAGAACAATTAGATATATGAAACTTGGAGTTGGGGTAAATGAAAAAGAAGACATTTTGTCGGGGTCTGCAATTAAGTACAGCATGATTTGTAAAATATAAGCAAACTATGATATTTACATTTCTGGCTTCAGTATGTGTGACAGGATATTGATATGTCCCCCCGTACGAGTTTGAGGAGGATTTAACCATAAGCACATTTGTGTTGATGTCATAACTGTCACACAGATTGGATTTTAAAATTTGATTTCCTACTAAAGGCCATTTATGTTGATGCATCTTCCTGCTTTGGCTATCCACACTACACAAGATTTTACACATTTCTGCGAAATAAAATCACCAATGCAGAGCCTAATGTTATTAAGCTTATGGAAAATCAGGTCATGGTGGTAGTGGCTGATGGGAGGGGAGCTGGGGTGGGGGAAGGTAAGTTTATGCACAACAGGAATATGTGTAGCAAAAGTTATGGTTAGTAATGGCATGAAATAAATAATTTGAGGTATCTATCTTATGAACATAGTGAACTACCAAGGTTTTCAACAGGATGTGCTGATATTATGGCGTTAGCTAAAGTTGTCAGAATGTTGCTTTACTCACCACAATGTACTTAACAATTAAGCAGGAAATGGATTGCACAGGTAAATGAGAATCTTTGCAAAGGCTCAAACAAGGGAAAAGGTAATCATAACCCCCAGTGCATATAGTTTTCTTTTGGATTTGTAGAGAGACCTTTCCTGAAGGTGAGACAACAGTGTAGGTATTTCTCTATTTTAGCCAATCATTTTCTTTTGCACCACACTGTTTCTGAATCATATTTCAACAAAGCAGCATCATAGCTGTATGGGAGCCAGTGTCTGGACAAAAATACTACTGCCATGAAATTACTCGGCTTTTTCCACTGTCTGAAAATGCCACCGCGACAAGGTCTCTGCAGCACTGTGCTGATGGTGAGGAGGAAAAAACATAAATGGTATATGTAAGAACAGAGTAGTAAAATTGTCATTAGGAATTGTCCTATGTTATTTATGAAGCCACCACTGAGCTTAATAGTGGAAAATCTCAGGTGATTGGCATACTAGCTATTAACCCTAACCCATATGAAACTCCATGAGCAATGCTTTTTACATTTACATTTTGGTCCAACAATTTCAGTAGGCTAATTATTGCCAATACATGGAATATATAAAAATAAAAATGGTCCTAAAGTCATATCAAGGGGTCTAGAAGCCCAGTGAAAAAAAACAATATTTCTTATAGGGCTGCAAGTAATTATTTTATCGATTATAAACATTGTATTTTATTTATCAAAATGAATAATTTACAATAAACTTTTTTTGCAGTTTAACATTTCAAACTTATTTAACATAAATTTTCATGTGAAATACATCAACCAAAATACATTTCAGCATACCAGAGTCCAGACCCAAGTAAGCTACTGCATTGCAGATGTTGCTGTCTACATTCAGGTATGTAGACCTACCAAGCAATAGCACTCCTGTAATGACCAAAGTTGGTTTGTAGGTAGACTGGGAAACAAAGCAACCGCCTAAGAACATGCCCTCCTGGAAAAACCTACAGTGTCACTAAATACAACTTTTTCAACAGTGTATCTCAGAACAGCGATTTGGCCAAGATTAAAGTTGCATCTGCAATACAATTCTAGCAAGCTAGCTAACTATCCAGCAAGTAGGCTGGCCGAGCTTGAATAACCAAACTTTTGTGCTGTCAGATGCATATAATTGGGATGTTTTTCTGCTTAAGTGTGCACCGCAGTTACTGCTGTGATATATTGTTTTAGGTATGCACAGTGACCATTTTAGGTATGCACAGTACAGCACTATGTTACTGGGTTTTCTCATGCTTTAGATGCTCTGTTCAAAACACAAAACTGTTGATCATGAATCGAGTATCGAATTTGCATAGTAATCTGATGTTGACAAATTGTTGCAGCCCTAATTGAAACTATATATTACTAATATGTAGTTATCAACTTAATCTGTGGGTATATAAGGTTGTGCGATTGGATGAATATATCGAGGATCGGCAATAGGTATCGCTGGTCTAAATTCCCTTGCCAATTTTTTGGCAGATTTAAAGTAACTTGATACTTGGTCATTTTAATGTAGTGCAAGACATTAAGGGTTTCCCGTAGCTATCTGTGACGAGCACAGGTAGCTGCCTTAACAAAAAAACACATGGCCTTGATTGTAAAAAAAAAAAAAAAAAAAAAGGGTCTCCCGCTACATCTGCTGGCCAAAAGTAACACTGCCATGAATGAGGAGTAGGGCTGCAACCAACGGTTATTTTAATTTTTTCAATTAATCATTTAGTCTATAAAATGTAAAAAATGACAAATGCCCAGCACAAGTGTCAAATCATGTGAGTAAAGTTGACTAATTATTAGAACTTGGTGATGTTAAAGACATATCGGCATGGGTTGTCTAAAGCGCTGGTATGTAGCTCGGCGAATAAGTAGCCTAAGTACGTTAGCAACCTCAGTTTATTTCCTTCATGCCATTGCAAACCATGACTGCACACTACACTACAATTCCTCCCTCTATTTACCAGTATACTTTCTTGGCCTACAAGTACGCTGATACAAAGTTGACTATTCAAATGCAGTGCAGACTAATTTAGCCTAATTCAGTTTATTTGCCCGTGTGTATTTCACAGGAATGGTAGAAAAATGGTACATAACTTAGGGAGTCTGCCTAGTAGTTGAAAAGATTGCTGTTTTGAACCCCCCCCCCTTCCCCTGCCCACTGATGCCCAGTGTTGCCAAAGTACCACAGAGCAAGTGTACATATAAACTGAATCTATATGTATCCCAATATACCATACATGTGTCCTTCTAGAATTATAATCCCAATTCCAGTGCCCTTTCTTAAATACGCGACTTTGAATTCTCGTACATCTAATACACCCAGGTTTACGCTTGACAAAATGTTATGAAAGTTATGAAACTACTAAATCAACAAACTTACATGGTTGACGTTATCATTACCGCCCAAATTTCTTTGCACGTTTGTGTTGTAGACTGATTCATTCTCCATGATGAAATTGGCCAAGTTCTCTTGAGTTTGTTTCAGTTGATGCTCAGATGGGGAGAGGGGAAAAGCAGCCTTGTTTTTTGGTTGACCACCGTGCATTTTTTTTTTAGTTTATCCAGTGTGGTTTGAAAGTGTTTCATGAACCTAAGAGTAGTAGAATTGTCTGAAAACATAGAAAACCATGTAGTCCTTCAACCGAAGTGAAAATCACCAAAATTGGAGTTGTGAAATCTTCACATGACACCAGCGATAACGACATAACATAAAGGCCAGGACTTTGGTCAGGTGTGTTACTCGGGTGTGTTTATGTGCTTAAGGGTGCAGGTGCAATGAGCTGGGTGATAAAATTATATTGTCCTAGTGTATTTTTATTGAGTTCAGTGATGGGATATGTGAATACAACTCCTACTCAATTTTATTGTAGAACACCATTCAGTGTCGCAGGTTTTCTCCCATTATTCCTGCTCATTTCCCCCGTTGTCCTGGTCAGCCCAGTGGATTGATATCTTGTGTTAAACGCTCAGTACAAGGTTCCCTTGTTTTTTAGAGTTTTACAACAACTACTGTCCCTGGACTTGATTCTGTAATTTCCACCTGCAGTCGTTCATCCTCACACTTAAAGTGGACGCTAGACACCACCCACAAGATTGATTTTTTTCAAGGATTATTATTTTATGCTCAGAATTAGGTTTGCTTGATACAACTTCCAGTCATTTCAGCTGGTGTTTCCTGTTGTAATACTTTCTGTCTTGTCCTCATCACATCCCTGTTTATTGCTTGGTCTTTATTATGGGAGAAGTTAATGATGGGCATTAAAGTTATAGTGTATTGAGTGTGGTATGGTCCTACATCAGTATTGCATATAATCAAGGCAAGTGGGTAGAGTATTTCTGCCCCTTGTCCTTCATGGCTGTCCAGTCTATAATAGGCATTCTCTCCACTTAATGTCCCTATACTATCTTGTGTAGTACCTGCTAATCAGAGTATAAGTTTTACCCACTAATATAATTAATGATACATTTTTTGTAGATATGTCACTTAACCCATTTTCAGTGTTATTTCTTATGTAGTATGGGGTACTGTGTGAAACATATCCTGAATGGACCCAGCTTGGTTAAGAGGACAGGTTTGTTAAACTGGCACTGAATTCACATAATGAAACTTGGACCTGGTATAAAAGTCTTGGTCTGACATAGTTTTAGATATTTAATGTCATGTCCTTTTAATTTTTTGACAGGGAATAATGGCATGTTTGTGTGTGTCCATGGCAATGTGGTGTGTTGACAGTGAGTAGTTATGGCAGGAACCGGCTTGGCGGTAACACAGTTGGTAGTTTGTTGAACTATACCGACAGATTAGTGTGTGTGTGTGTACATGGGGTCATCAAGCTGGGGCCTGTAAGTGTATTGTTTAGGTTGGTTGCCAGGAAGCAGAGCAGTATGCAACAGTGATAGATGGATAAAGCCACTTGGTTCACAAGTTCTTAATTACTCAGGCAGTTATGATTACTCAAGCTGCTATGAGTCTTTCAGACACACAGGGTGATATAGAAAATCCTCTTATGGATGCACCAGTATGTTTTTTTTTTTTTTAGGCTGATATCCGATATTTTCACACCTATGTTGGCCGATACGATATGCATTTTTGTAAAAATCTTGGTACAAATGCAGGTGCAAATTATCTTAAGATAATTAAATCAAGTGGTTTTTAAACAAAAGACAATGTTAGTTTTATTATGTTGCTAATTTGACAGTTGATAATTGACACACATTGCCAATTCCACAATCAGCCAAACATCGGTAGTAAAAACAATATCTGACCGATTCCAATATTGCTTTTTAAAGCCGATAATGGGTGATACTAATAGCTTGCCGATATATTGGTGCATCCCTAAATCCTGTTCACACATCAGGTTCAAAATGTTCAGCACTTGACTCTTGAGGAACTCTTGAGAAACCCTATAATTTTGAAAATCAAACCAATGACAGGCGGGGGCATATGAAAAAGTACATTATTTTCACCTCAACGGAATTCTTAATTTGTTGTATCATTTAGTTTCTGAATAAAAAGCTGTTTCACAACAAAGTAGTTCCTAAACCTGTCCTTTACTTACAGTGTTGTTACAGTTTGAATGCTCCCCAAAGACTAATGGTGACAAGTAACCATCTATTAGTGAAATCTCAGGTCTTGGAGTTTAATAATGATGATATCCATATCAGATGGCTCTAAAATGAATTTAGCTACTTGTTCTTGATGGTCTGTGTGGAGTATGACAGAGACTGGTCTACTGGTCACCGATGGAGGTTGGTAGAGGCCATAGATGGCTTAATATTACTTAATACCCCTTTAACCAACCTATCTACAACTGTGTGTTTGTGTCTCCCTCTCTCAGGTGCGTGCTGTTGAGCTGCTGTATGTGTGCCGTCTGTCTGTCTGTCTGTCCATCACCGCTGTCTGCCTGCCTGTCCGTCCGTCCGGCCAGCCTGGAATGGGCCACAACTCCCAAAGACTAGAACACACCTTCTGTTTTTAACCACCGTCTGGACTCCAACACATTCAGGTGGGCAAAGAAAGCAAAAAAATATCATCAATACTGGTGTGTGATTGTAAACACTGGAGTAAAAATTATTGAGTTACACAGGGTAATTGAAATTGCAAGACGCTTACTTACTATTTCGTCACGTTTTTGTGTCCTCTAGACCAACATGTTTTGGAAGTTTGACCTCCACACCACGTCCCACATCGACACGCTGCTGGAGAAGGAGGATGTGACGCTGACGGAGGTGATGGACGAGGAGGATGTCCTGCAGGAGTGCAAGGCCCAGAACCACAAGCTGGTGGACTTCCTGCTGAGACCACAGTGCATGGAGGACCTGGTCACCTTCATCACGCAGGAACCCAGCACTGACGTTGAGGAAAAGGTCAAATACAAGTAAGCGAGATGGGACGAGGCGGAGGGAATCGGGAGGAGGATGAATATGAACAACCTACAAAACTGTGTTGGAAAAATAAAAACACAAAGTACTGGAAAAACCTAGCCTGCACTTTTTCAAAGCTGCTTTCAAGGTCCCCACAGGTCCTTGAAATCCTTGAAAGTTTGTGAATTTGAGAAAAAAAATCAAGGCCTTGAAAGTTTTTGAAAATAGACATAAATAGACATGGGTCATTGAAAGTGCTTGAATTTATATATTTTTGTGCAAGAATAGGAATTGAAGTTCTTCTGATATTTTTTTTACTTAACGTTAGTAAATAGGCTACGTTCCGCTGTCTGCATGTGTGAGCCTCTGTAAAGCCTGCTAGTTCTCAATATAAAAATTCTCAGTGTTGTAACAGTAATTAACCTTGATCCATGTCTCAAACTATGCTGTGTTGGGTCCTTGAATTTGAGGGAATTGAGCCTGGAAAGTCCTTGAAAAGTCCTTGAATTTGATGTTTAAGAAGGTGTGGGAACCCTGCGCTTTAAAATCTCACTTTCTTTCCCCCTTATGTTGTTTGTTTTTGTTTCCAAATTTAATGTCTCAGGATAAGAATGACGTCCATGACAATTTTCAAATTAATGCAGTTCATAAGGTATTTCCTGAATTAATTTGGAGAATGAATTCTCACAAGCAGAACAGTCATAATACTAGATCATGCAGTGTTTCCCCTATAATTGTACAACGAGAATCCCCACCAGGCCAAAAAAGTATTTTTTTTAATGCCAAAAATAATGCCAAATATCCATTCATTCGGAAATCAATAATCATTTGCGTTTGGGAGCCTCTGTGCGGCGCTGTTCCGAAACGTGAGTCAACCTCTGTGTCGTTGCCTGGGAAACTCTTGACGTGATGCGAGTGCCACTGCTATCACACCGTGTCCTAAACGGCGGGTTCAGACCGCATGCGGAAGCACCGGGAAGCGCAGCCAGTTTTCTTTCGGTGCCCATTTTAACCGATTTGACCGTTCAGACCGGCTCCAGATTGCGAGCCGGCCGCGGAGCTCCCCGCCACGGAGCTCCGCGGCCGGCTCGCAATCTGGAGCGCCAGTTTCGCCGTCTGGTCTATTTTCTCCGCGTGCCGCGGCGCGCAATTCACAGGAAACCACCATAGAAAACACTATAGATGGTCATATCTCCATTATATCACCACAGAAGCACAATTATATTAAATGAATAACTTACCAGGGTCTTCACTGTTGTAGTTGATGAATCCATCTGTACTAATGCAAGTTTTAAATGCAATACATTGTAGGATGATGGTCTCTCTGGTTTTGAATTATCACTTGCCTTTTGAAAATTGCGTCTGTTATTGAATTACCACAAAAGTAAACAAGGATACATGTTTAAGTTTGTTTATTTAATTTATTTAGGCCTATGTCATTATTTAGAGAGAGAGAGAGATCTAGGTCCCCTAGGCTTTCCTAATTATTGCCTGATCACAAGTCACGACTCTTGCTGAGAAAACAAACAAATAAACGTGACAGCTTTGATATGAGGGAGTTTGTGAAGAAAGGGAGAAATTAAGAAGATGGAAGACATAATGTTAATGTTTGCAAAGGTCATAATGCTAATGTTTTGCAAAGGTCATAGGTTACACAGCTTATTTTTATGTAATAAATGCAGCTTATTAAGTCATCCTCTCCTTGTGATCACTTTGTCTCAAGTCTTGAATATACCAAGCGAACAAAAATTTGAACGCAAATATAAATTGCAGACCGCCTGCTGCACCATCTGACCGAAGCCGACCGCGCCAATATGCCATCCCGCGCGCCTCGTCTGTTGAGGGTTTTTCCGGTGCGTACCACCAGGCCTGAAAAAAATTCTAGGGGAAACACTGTCATGATAGACAGGAGCAGCTCCTCTCAGTTTAAACCTCAAGTGGAGGTGTTGCAGAGGTACTGCCAATTAAAATGCCGTTGTAACAGTGCCACTTTGCATGGAAAGTTATCTGAAATTGCCTGTTTGAAAAAGCCATAGCTGAAACTTTAGCTGCTCAGACTAATTGATCATCTCTTCTTTTAAATAGTGGTGTTCAAATGTTTAAATCAGTGCATGAAGGTGCCCCAGCTGAGCAAGCCATCCCACATCTCATATGCCTCGTATTTTCCCAGGTACCCCAACATATCGTGTGAGCTGCTGACGTCAGACGTGGGCCAGATAAACGACAGACTGGGAGAAGATGAAAGCCTGCTGATGAAACTGTACGGTTTCCTCCAGAACGAACCACCCCTCAACCCGCTACTGGCCAGCTTCTTCTCCAAGGTCCTCTCCATACTCATTGGACGCAAGCCTGAACAGGTAAGCCTGTTGCTTGGGCGGTATTGTGTCTGTGATTCTGTGTCTGTTGACTTGATATCTCACCACTGGAATGTTCTGCAGGGCATTTTCACAGATTGGCACCCCATATTTTTTAGAGATGTGGTGCCACACCTATTAGTACATTTTTGACATTAATGGGTCTGATTTATACTGTCTAACTTTGAATGTGTGTGCCGATTGTGGCGGTCATGTTGAAGCAGCACTTTGAGGACTGCTGGCAATCAGATGTTAACATTCACCTCCATATACCCATAAACCCTTGCGTTTTGGAGTCATTTCCTGTAGTTGGTTTTGATCGCGTTTTCACTCCTAACGATCCGCACCTCAGTTCTCTTGTTAGAGGACTGAGACTTGCGTTTTCAGGGGTATTGGTGCTGTTATTTGGTGCCACCAGAGTTTAAATGGCATTGTTCTCACCTGGCCAAACAGACTGAACTAAAGGAGTAAACACTCCAGAGTTCTAATAAACCGCTCCTTAGTGTGAACGCACCCATGGTCTAAATGCTGTTTCTGAGGCTTTTGCATCCTGACAAGAATACTGAATACTTCCAATTCCTTGCAATTCATTTGGATTTTTTTGTCATGAAAATGGTCAAATTGAAAGATATTGAATATCAGCACCAAAAACAGCTGTCGGAAGCTTCAGTCCAAAAATATTGGTATCTGTACCGGCCTTCAAAAACCCATATCAGTCCTAACCTTAGTACTAACCTTAAGATGTGTATGGTTTGTTTTTGTGTGTGTGTGTAGATTGTGGAATTTCTGCGGAAACGGGAGGACTTTGTAGACTTGATGATCAAACACATCGGGACGTCGGCCATCATGGACCTGCTGCTCAGGATGCTTACCTGCATTGAACCACAACAGCTTCGACAGGATGTTCTCAATGTGAGTAGTGGGACAACGCTTTGTGGTTTGCTGGTACATGTAGGGTTTCTTCAGTTGTACCTGGGCCCATTATGAATGGTATGGAGTGTGAATACAGCCTAAATAATTGATCCTCTCTGCATTCACTTATCAAGCAAATTTTCCCCAAGTTATTTTCCGCCTTTTTTTGGTGTTGTCCTGACCACTTCCCAGATTGTTGTTAACCCCCTGGCCTCCTCTCTCTGTCTTCTTATAGTGGCTGAATGAGGAGAAGGTGATCCAGAGACTGGTGGACATGGTACAATCTTCACAGGATGAAGATGTAAGTTTCACATACCATTGTTTGCTCCAGTGGACCATGCAAGATTATTCAGGGTATCTGCAGATGCTTGCAAAAATCAAATTGAGTTTTCTGAATTAAATGCCTTTGAAAGTCTTAAATCCAGTTATTGGAGGAGCATCCCAACATTCAGTGACAGGTTTCTTAGCGCTGCATATCCACTCTTGGATTAATACAGAACAGGGTTAGTAGTACAATATGCATCCTATCTTCTTTGTTTGACACAGTGGTACATCATGTTCTTCAACAATGAATTGTCTGTTGTCCTTTTTCTTATACTGTCCATTTAAAATTTCAGACATTTCAGTATCTGCTCTATGTTCAGTTAGAGAGAGTCTGGTTTAGTCTGCTTTGTTTCTTTGATTTACACTGACATAGTTAATTTCACCTGGTTTTGTGCTGGTATCACCGAGATTTGTTTGATCTTGACTTTAAACAAGTCCCCTTCAAAGGAGACATATATTTTTTTCTTCAGTATGTTGACTTCTTGCTTTCTCCCCCACTTTCTTCTGTCCTCTCTCTATCCCCATCGCCCATTTTATATCTTTTTTGCGTCCATCTTTGTTGCTGCAGAGACACTCCAATGCCTCCCAGTCACTGTGTGAGATCATCAGACTGAGTAGAGACCAGATGTTCCAGGTCCAGGGCTGCTCAGAGCCTGACCCACTGCTGGCCACGCTGGAGAAGTATGCATTCACTCAGATTAAAAACACCGCAGCCTTGTCATTCTCAAATTTCAATGCAATATCTGATTGATTTGGGGTTTAGATAAAGATGCCTTGGGTTTAAAGTGGTGAATCACTCCTGTAGTACGTGTAGCATTTGGTGATTTCCAAATAAGGCAGTCTAGTTGGCTTGTTTTTAAAGGCGCCGATAATTACTGCAAAGACACACGATGCCAGCAACAATAGCCAGCAGCACCTAACCTGTATCTTGGCAAAGCAGCTAGCTGACAACCATCATCAGGTCTGATGAATGTATTGGCAAGACGGATGAATGGAGAGACTCTTGAATTTCCACTCTGGTTTTTGTTTTCCTTCGATCAGTTAGTTGTCTATTTTAATTTTTGCCTGCCGGGCCAGTGAAAACACACTAGTGCTAAGTAGAACTCTGACCTACTGGCCAGATCAGGCAAGTGGGAAAAATTCTTAACATTGAACCCTGCTTCCCCTTTTCTTCTTCTCTGTCCTCCTCACCACAGGCAAGAAACGGTGGAGCAGCTGTTAGCCAACATTTTTGACAAGGAGAAGAATGAATCTGCAATCGTCAGTGTTATCCAGATCCTCCTCACATTGTTTGAGACCAGGAGACCAGCGTATGTCAATTTGTCCTCTTAATAGGGCATAGCTGATATAGATGATAGGCAATGGGAGAATATAAGAGGGTAAAATGGCATTGAAGTCCCGGTTTGCTATGTACCTTGGTACTGGAGTCACAAGTGGGTATGTTTTCAGCACAGCGGGGAGAAACTGTATATAGGGTTTGCGGTGCGTTCAATTGGATAGAAGTGCTATAACGTCAGGCAGCTTGCACCATTAGGAGGAACAGCATGAATGTTAAACTTGGGTTTGACTGTAAAATCATCTTGAAAATCCCATCATCTGAATAGCAAGCAAAACAGGAAAGTCCATGCAAATGTCAGCAGCTAGCAATATGCCAAACATATGCGCACCCTGAAATCAAATACCAATTCCAGCACCCTTTCCTAAATCTGTGACTTTGATCGGGTTCCAATACACTCATTTTGGTTCCTAAAGTTAAGTCCCAACCCTCAGTATCCATACAAACCCACTGCACTGATAATCTAAGTTGTTGCTGGTGGACTAGCCTATTATGTTTCTAATATTGTTATGTGTTTTTTTTTTTTTTCTATGTTGTAGGTTTGAGGGCCATATGGAGTGCCCTCCTGGAATGTCCCACCCTTCGTTCTCAGTCAACCACAGCATCTTGGAGGCGGTCAGACCCAGACTGAAAGACTTTCACCAGCTGCTACTGGAGCCCCCAAAGGTAAAACGCAGAGAGAGACAGCTGCCTTTACAAGCCGTGCTAAGAGTTAGGCTGGTTGAGAACACTTGTCCTGTTAAGGTATTGTTTTGTGGTGACGACAGCCGTTTCAGTTAGAAGTTGCAGTCTGCATGTAAATTTTACAATTTTTAGTCCTAGTGTTCAAATTGTTTGTGGTATCTGCTGTTTCAGTATACTTCAATTTATAGTCGATTTTGGGACATTTTATTCAAGATCTGTACACCAAAAGTGTGTCTTTTCAAGTTGGATGGACATTAGAGAGATGTATAACTTGGAAATTGTCGTAAAAAACAACAGAGAAAGCTGTTGAACATGACTGATGGTACATCACCAATCACAGAATGAACATTTAGATGTATGCTGACACAGCAGGTTTATATTCCTCTTCTAACGCGTACTGCAGTACTGAGTGCGATTAGTATGGATACTGTCTACTTTGTGTATGTGCTGAGCCACTTTTGTATGCTCCCACCAACAGAAGAACATGATGAAGACGACGTGGGGGGTGCTGGACCCCCCCGTGGGCAACACCAGGCTCAACGTGGTCAGACTGGTGGCCAGCCTACTGCAGAGCAACACACACTGCATCAACATAGAACTCATCAACCTCAACACATTGGGAGTCATACTAGTGAGTAACGCACTTCCTCACACGCGCAATCGGCACACACCAGGGTTGTTACGATGACTGTATTTTTGGATCGAAGCTGCCATAACATTCAAAAATTTACAAGGATGTAGCGTCTCCCTCAGAATTTTATTGTCAGGGTGGAAAAGCCCTTGAAACGACATTTAGGGACTCTCCAATCATGCCTGGTGTGAATACGCCCTAAAGCACATTATACAACTATACGTATTGAAGCACCAGTATCAATGTTTTTGACAACCCTAACACACACTGCCTCAATAATAAAGTAGTCAATAGTAGACTCTTTGCACTCTTTGCTAACATCTCTTTTTAATATTTCTGTCTCTACCTCCCATCCCACCCGCTCCTCTCTCTCTGCAGGACATGTATTTCAAATACATCTGGAACAACTTCCTCCATATCCAGGTGGAGATCTGCACAGCCATGATCCTGGCCATGCCCCCCGCCCCCACAGACAGCCAGCCAGACACAGAGCAGGATCACGCCAGGGAAAGCATCCTCATCAAACACGTAAGATCACAATACTCTACAGTGCCGGGTGGGAAAAAAATCCATTCACCGCTACGTCAAGATTCAGAATCGATTCCGCAAATCTGCATATCCATACTTGTGACGCCTATTGTTTTACACAAGATCAGATTTTGATTTTCACTTTTATAAATACTCCTTTAGGTGGCGCCATTAAGCCAACACCAGCTTATTTCAAGGCAGATGTTTGGGAGAATAGATACAAAAAGGACCAACATGAACTGAATAAAAGTCATGTTATCTGTAAGCCTTGACATTCAGTGCAATTGTAAAATACTGTGAAATCCAATGAATTTACATACACACACCTGACCAGACCCCAGTTGAAATGAGCCTTTTTACATTAGCTGACTATTATACTCCTATCTGATTAGTTAGCTAGAAGCAAATATAACATACAGCTTAGTACAGATGGGTTACTTCCTAAATATGCGGTGTAGGCTTCTTTCAAACTTGGCCTCTCTGTTTAGTTTGTCAGCACAGACATAGGCACACTAAATTATAGCCGCATCTCATTTCTCTGTATTTCTCTCTCCTAGCTGTTTCAAAAGTGCCAGTTTATACAGAGAATTGTGGATGCCTGGAGCTCCAATGAGAAAGAACAGTGAGTATTCTGTTATCTGATCCAGAGCAGTACTTAACAACAGTAGCACTAAGTGTTCGGAGTATTAACTCTTGTATCTTTCAATGGGAGATGGAGCAGGAAATATCCAATGATATCGAAAGGCCAAGGAGCAGTGAAGCTTCAATGTGTGTTTTGTGTTCTGCTTTGCATTTTTTTGTTTACTGTTTTGAAGTGAAAGTGTGTTCCAAATGTTGTCACGAGATTAGAAATGGATTGGATTAGTGAAGCAATTAATGTTTAGGTTTAATGGTCAAAGTAATAGTAAGGTAGAAGTCAATGGAATGTCCTTACAAACATAGTAATATGGTGTGTGTGTGTGTGTTCTAGGGCGGAAGGTGGTCGGCGGCGAGGCTACATGGGTCACCTTACCAGAATAGCTAACTCTATAGTTCATAACTGTGACAAAGGCCCTAACGGACCGCAGATACAACAACTCATCTCTGGTATGGACTCTACGCTTCTGTCGGACTCTTCACACCTCTCTCCGTCTCCATCTGTCTTGCTCCTTTGCTCCAGCACTTTCTTTCAATTTCAGATAATCGACGCTAGACTGTGTGACTGGAAATTCCCATATTGAATAATTAACTCTATTCCTGTGACATCGCTTAGCTGTGCTCAATCCCTCCAGCAGTTTCTGGGCAGAAATCTGGCAGAAAGTTGTCAGACTGTTTTGTCTTTTTGGTCAGGGCAGCATTGGCTGAGGGCTGCTGTTCATGACATCCCTCTTGAACCTTGAAGCCAGTGGCTACGTAACAATGTAGCTCCACACAGCATGTTCACATGATTCCGCTTTTTTGAAACTGCCAGCATCTTTTTTTTTTTACGTTAAAGGTAATGGGGAGCGCCCACAAGGCAGATGGTGTCTTTTTAGGCCAAGTGGAGCACTTTCTAAAGTTTTGAAAAGTTCCAACTTTTTAGAGGAGATGACATAGACTGACAAATCACAACAATGAGTTGGCAGAGTTGGGCGCCACATGGGGAGCTGGCAGTTAACTACAAAAACAAGCGGAATGAAAGTGGAGAAAATAGCAGGAGTAAAGTTGGTAGTAGTTGTTACTCTGCTGAAATTGACCAGTTGGATTTGAGGAACACACACTACCAGAGCCCTAAAGACGAACGCTCGCTCCACTACA
The DNA here is from genome assembly GCF_048128805.1 of Centroberyx gerrardi. Lineage (NCBI taxonomy): Eukaryota > Metazoa > Chordata > Actinopteri > Beryciformes > Berycidae > Centroberyx > Centroberyx gerrardi. The sequence continues at coordinate 31,046,212 of NC_136000.1, forward strand.
TTACACAACCAAACAAACACAGAGGTGGAGCATTGTTCTTTCTTTGTCTTGGGCTCATCTGATCGGCTATTATCTCTGTTCAGATTTGATAAGTTGACCGCAGCATGTCAAGACTTGTCCCACTTCATGTCGTGCACTGTAGCGTGTACTGCTATCACACGAACATTGGAACAATTTTATTGCTTTTTATAAGGTGAAACGAACCTTTACATGCTACCTTAAATACTGAGTACGTTTTGTGATGATTCTGGAAAAATAGAGGTTTGAGGTTTTTGTCTCCCAGCGGCAATGTCGGCTACTAAAATTTTGAAAAATAAACTCTAAACATGTCTTGTCCCCTGACATTCTTGTGTGTGTGTGTGTGTGTGATGCAGAGCTCCCAGAGGAGGACAGAGATAGATGGGAGGCCTTTATTTCTGGCCAGCTGGCTGACACAAACAAGAGAAACACTGTTGACCTGGTGAGTTGCCACATATGAACACTGTCAACTTCATCAGTTTTATTCCACCATACATGTAGAGATGTATGTTTTTAGAAAAGGAGAGACCGATATGCAGTCGCTAAATAGTTGACACAAACAAGTTGAACGCTCAGTTGGGTAAATTTGACTAGGGAAAGCTGTAGACCAAACAGACTTCAATGATCAAGCTATGAAAAGATCAATATTTTACTCAATATTTTACATATAATGGAAATTTTGACAGTGGATATTCAGTACTCTCCAAATTCCCTTGCAGGATTCCCAAGTTCTTTTGAGATTTCAGTGCAGCTCTTAAAAGGTTGTAATGCACAGTGGTCATTTTGAGGCAGTGGAGAAAGACTTTTTAGACCAACTGTATTTTCATAATTTGTTTGTTAGACTGTTGTGTTACTCACAATTCAACAGTTTGTTCCACTTATTTCTTTCCATCTCTGCTAAAGGCAATATTAAGGGCTCAAGATGTTGTTGATATGTCAAATAAACATCATTGCCTCAGCAATATATGCAGTTGATTCCTGTTTACCTTGTTCTCCAGGTGAACACACACCACATCCACTCGTCCAGTGATGACGAGGTGGACTTTAAAGACAGCGGCTTTCACCAGGACTCCTCTCTACAACAAGTAAGAGACACACACACAGACACAGACACACAGACAGAGCAGGCCCATAGCCAAGCAGATGTTCACGCAGTAGGTTTGCTGATCTAGAAACACTCATCAGTGTTTCCATGATAATCTTATTCGTAAGGAACAGAAGTTCTCTCATCCTTGTTTTGCCCACGGAGGCATTTATTTGGATATAGGAATTATGTTACAGTGGCAGCTCTTTGAAGCAGTGTAGATGGGCAATATCACCTCGGTAAAGATGGGGATCCTCAAATGGGACAGAGGCAGCGTGGATAACATCACGGGCATCACGCAACTAACGTGTAAAGAGTCCTTCTAGATTTGCCCTTAATCGTTGCCAATATATTAGCAATATGTCATAGCCTAATAAGACCTGTAATCCATTTTCTCAATCAGGAAAAACCTTTCCTCCGACCAATGCCTTTCAGTTAAAGGATTAAATAGACTTGTAGGCAAATAATCAGCTTACCGTTGTGTGATAAGACGATGGGTAGCAGTTTGACCTCTGTGACCCCACTGTACATTTAGCTTGCTATGATGCAGGCTAATGCTTTTAGCACATTGTGTTTGTAGTATGCTGTGAGCTAACATGGCACTCAAAAACATTACAGCGCACTAAGGCCGAAGAGGTGAAACTGTTACCAATCTTCTCATTGCATCATCAGTAAGTTGGTAAATGTGACCAATTTATGGGTGTATTCCTTTAAGCTGCTGTCTATGACAGTTAATCTTAACATGGATGTTTCATCAAATGTAAAATTCTTAGTAGAGACTGGGGACTTAACGCAGTTGCAAAAATTGCTTGTAGCGCCAAAATGTAGCCCCTGTGAAAGAGAAACCTCATTCATTTTCATCCATAGACTTTTTTTGTCATAGAATATAAAATGAAACTTCCCTTCCTTATCAGCTAAAATTGATCACAGATCAGCAGTCTTAATTTTCAAATGCTTTGTGGCTATGGGTCATGCTCTGTTACAATCTACACAGTCATCTCTCTATTTAAAATCTTTTAATTTATTTTCTTTATTTACTGAACTAATTGAACTAATGTTTTCTAGTAAAGTTTCCGGCTACATTAAATTGAATTGTAAAACTAATATGTTAAAGCATTTTGGCATCTGACTCTTAATGCATGTTTGTGCTTTGTTTTAGTTTTTTTTCTTTTTCTTTTTAACTATTAACCTGTCTAGCTTACCTATTATATATTATTTTTATTAAATATTTACATTTGCTGTATTGTAAATGAGTACCAGCTTTGTGTAGAGCCAAGACTATATCATTATCGTTGGTCCTGGGCTTTGCCAGGCCTTTTCTGATTATCAGATGCAACAAATGACGTCCAATTTTATTGAGCAGTTCGGCTTCAATGACGAAGAGTTTGCTGATCAGGACGATGTTGTGGAGTGAGTACTCATCCTGCATGACTGGACTTGGTTTCTAAAAATTACTGTGTAACACTAAAGGGACAGGACACTAATCGCACTGCAAAGCTGGTTAGTCTACTTTCCTCAATTCGGTTATTTGAGAATTTTATCGAGAAGATGTATCGGGTTGAGAGAATTTATCGATCAATCTGTAGATATATTTATCTAAAAATTGCCTCACTTGAGCATTAAGCCTCTTCCTACCAAAATCAGTGACATCGCTTCCAAACAATGCCAAAGTCCCTTGTTTGCTTTCTTAACTGACTGCCATAATAAAGGATGGCAGCTCAAAACATGACCTGTAGAGAAGAAAATGTATCCAGCTTTTATGTTTTTGGTGCACTGTCCCTTTTCTTTTGCTCCTGAGGGCTAGGTGGCTGGTTTGGCGGTATAGTCTGCTGTAAGGGCTGTGGGTTGTTAGAGATAACTAGTTGTCTATCATTGATTAAAAATGTGAGCTTCACTTTAACCAAGGACTTCATGGAGTGTTGTAGAGTCCGTCTCCCCTTACTCTACATAGATCTGGGGTTTAGCATTAACATTTAATTTGGCAGCACTCCGCAAGCCTTCATGACAACTGAGAATTGGGAAGATCCCGGTGTGATGAGAGGTTGAGCTGGGTGAAATAATTGATACACCAATACATCCAGATATTTTCTCAGATTCAGAATCCACTCTGCAATTCTCCATTTAAATACTTGTTGTAACCCCTGTTGTTTTACAAAACAAAAGTCATGTTCTCTGTAACTGTGAGTATTAAAATAATGTGGTAACACAATGAATTTACACACACTTGATCAGACACCAGTCAAACTGAGCCTGTTTACTGGTGTATGTATTAAAGTTCAACTCACTAGAGTACAAAGAGTTGTGTTTTCAGTGTGCATGTTTCCATGTTCTGAAAGTTACCTCAGTGCACTACAGCACACAGAAGTTTGCATAATTTGCCTATAAACAGGAAAGAAAACACTAAAATCAGTTTTTGCCTTTATTTGTCCCCTTATCATATCTACAAACTGTATAGTTTGTATCAATACACTACAAATTCCAATCATGTATACTGTATATAATATAGATACTGTGTGAAGAATTGATACATTGTGAAACTCTAATTGGAGGACAGTTGTCCTGAGAGGATGGATTGGCAGGTTGAGCACATTTCCCATATTTCCCAATTCCTGGTTGTCTTGAATGGTTTGTCAATAATAGATGATACTATATGATGCCAATTGGGGACGAAGAATAAAATGTAGTAACAGCAAATTTTTAAGTAACACACACTTTTTTTTTTACTGCATCTACTCATTTGTGAGCTCATTTGTAATCAGTGTGTCACAAAATGTTTATATTGGTGTCTCCAATACTGGCCTGCTCCCATCCTAGTTTGGTCAAAGGTGTTTGGTGGGGTCTGCCTATCTGTGCTTTCAAGACAACTGGGAAACATTCAACCTCCGAGCTAGAGAGGTAAACCAGGAGAGGACGTTCTCTTTACCAGAGCCAAACCAAATTCACACTGGACATCTGCTGCACCCCTCATTTCAGCTTTAAATGAAAACTCTGTCCTCTGGTCGGATACCTCCCATTTGTCATGAACGCACATGAGTTAGAAGGTGGGGTGTGGATAGGTAAACTGTAGTTTACAATTGTAGGCACAATTGTAGGTGCCTTCACACTAGTAAAAATGTGGCTTTTCACATTTGCCAATCTAAAATTGTGCAAAGAAAATGGAGTTCATGTATCAACAAAGACCTAAAGGGTTGGCTTCTTTTGTAATTCAAAGTTTAATGTTGTTGCTGTTGCACATTTTCAAGAGAACATAAATGAGTATTGGGTACAAGAAAAGGACACTGTGTTTCAACCCTGACAGCTCTTCGTAATTGTTTGGGTTGTGGTATTGGCGGTGGGGAGTGGTCTGTTTATCAAGGGGTTAAATTGGTTTGGAAGGAGTTATGGAGTGGGGGTTTTGTCGACTGGTATGGCTCCTGTGGAGAGGGACAGATGGTGGTGGGGGTTGTAGGGTTCATGTCTGGACAGGGCTTGCAGTTTGGACTACCCTCTGCAAAGATTGAAAGACTAATGTGGTGCTGGTTTAAAACAGTTTCCACCAACTTGAGGCATATGCACCCATAGGTGTTGATGAGGTCTAGCCACACCATAGCCTAGTCCTTTGCCTTCCTGTGCCTCTTTAATCAGCAAAGTAATGCTCACTACACCCTGGCTTTTTAGGGATTGCACTGGATCCTGCACTCAAATGCCAACATAAGTATTCTTGAGGTGGTACTCTCTACTCTCAATACTGAAAAAATATATTTCCCTTTCTGAACTGCTCAGTGTTCCTTGAGTTGTCGGGAATCCAGACTCTCAGCAAACCTTGGCTGTGTGTCTGTGTTTGGGCTCTGGCAGCCTTGACAGCTTGGATCTCCTTTCAGCTGGGCTCCCACTGTTGACTGTCTTGGTGGATATATCAAGGTAGTGCAATGCGAGTCCCGATCCCTTGCTGCGTCACTGTTGGTATAATGGAGGTGATGGTCGATCTCTTTGGAGCAAGCAAGGTAGCCACTGGTTTTCTTCCCGAGTAGCTGTTTGAACCCAAATGGGTTTGCAATGAAAGCAGCCTGTTTCCAGGCCCTCGCTCCCCTGCCCTTACAATTTGTCAAGAACAGCGAGCTTCTTCCACAAGATGCCATGGTACCTTCTCTTCCTCTCTCACCTTCAGCTGCTGCTTCAGGGACCTGAACTCCTTCCTTGTATGCTTGATTTGGACTGCTCACTTCTTCTTTACACCAGATCTTTTGGTCTGGGGTCTTGTTTCTGTGTTGCCCTCTCCACACTGGCAAAAATTTGCCAATAGCCCAGCGTTACAGGGATGCTCCCTGTACACCCTGTACCGGTACCACAACGACATATATTTTAGTTTGATTGTCCCCACAATGAAATCTGGAGGAAGACTATGGTTCGGTCTCCATTCTTTCATTCATTTGTTTATCCATGTACCACATGTGATATCTAAGATACCACTGATCAGATTATTGATGAAATTTGGGAGAATGATGGATCTCACCACTGCGTTCAGGCATTTTTTAATTGACACTGATCGACCCAAGGGGGCACTACAATTACGGGTCAAAACAAGCTGACATATTTGATACTGATTGGCCCAGAGGGGACTTCGTCATTCTTGGGGGACCGTATGAAAATGTTTTTTCATGCCTCGCCTTAGTTTTAGGTAACTAGAATAACCTTTGCTTCATATTGCACTTTAATTCCTAGTGCGTTCTGTTCAGTTCCCCACTTAGCCATGACTAGGTATTTCAAAGTACATTTTGCTTATCTGTCTTTTTTCTGCATTATAACAGACAACTATCAACATTCATCCTTTGGCTACCATAAAATCGGCTTGCCATCATTGTTGGCTTTCTTTATCCAAACTAATTTTCTTTGCTAACTACAATCTAATCAGCTTCTCCAATAATGTGACAAGTGTCTTCTGAAGAGAACGGACTTAAGTTCAGGATGTCATTGAGTCTCTTTAATGTTGGAATCTTGTAAGTACTTAGGAATTTTAATTGAACATCGCCTTTCCTTGAGGCTACATCTTTAAGACCTTGTAAAGAAATTGCTCAAGTAAATGTTTCCTTTTGCAGCTAAGAAGAGACTGGTCACAGACACTTTAATGCCAGTGCTTGATTGTGGTGACCTTTTTATATTCACATGCCTCCTCTCACCGTGTTTATACACTGTACCCTGTTTCCACGTCCATTCTTAGAATGGCCTCACAGATAAAAGTTTACCAATGAGTTAGTCTGAGGCCCCCCCCCTTAATTACACTCTTACATCTCTGGAAAACTTGACTGTATTCACTGTATATAGTCAAATGACTTGATTTTGCACTTGGCTCTTTTTGGTTTGAACTGAATAAGGCGACAGGGCTTTCTTGTTCTCTGCTCCCTAAAAACTAGGGATGTAATGATCCATTCAGCTAACTGTTTGATACACGATACTGGGGATACTGAGTAATTTTAGTTACGTTTTTTCACCTGGACATTGTTGTATATAGCTTGTCTACAACATTTGTCACTGATTCTGTCATGGTCAGATCTTGAAAAGGGATTTGTAATGTAAATGGTACTACCGGTTTAAAGAAAATGAATACAATATAATAAAAGAATAATAATTTCCAAAGCATTTTAAGTCTTTGGCACAAGTCTTTCTCAAAGTGTTTCTTCATCTCGGGGTTGGAACTTAGAATAGTTCAAGGGCCTATGTATGAAGAGCCATTCTTTTCCTTTTTTTTTCATTACTTGACCAATGTAAAACACATAGCATGTATGCATGTGAAGAACAAAATTGTCTAGGATAACACAAAGTCCTGATTGTGGTCCAGGTTGTTTCCCTTCAATATGACAATAGTGCTGTTATTTTTTGATGAACCTGGGTTGGGGCGTTGGGGCCATCAATACAGTATTGAACATGAACTGGTTACTGCTGTTTGCTAGTCTGTCTGTGTGTTGCCATATATGTGAATGCCTAACGACCCTAACTAAACTAAACTCTGTTCTCTTTAACATTGCAGTATTCCCTTTGATAGAATATCAGACATCAATTTTTCACTGAATACAAATGAAAGTGTAAGTATATTGATTATTAACCTGATTTCACCATGTGTAGTTAATGAATGAGGGGTGGATGGGAAAATGAAAATGTACTGTTTCACCCATTGCTACTCTAGTTGAGCTCGGAATAGTAAAATGGAAAGATTGCACATTTACGTGAGGAACGGAGATATTTTTAAATTGCAGCATGTCTTGCGTTATTTCCTGATGTCGGTATAGTTTTGAGCCAAATGTCCTCACAAAACACAAATGTCTGGATAATGGTTTGAATCAGAGGATTTATTATGAAAAAGTAGGCTAAACTATTGAACAGTTTCAGTGCTGCAACTTGCACTCGAACCAAAGCTTGGACCAAAACGGCGCTAAATGTCAATGTCTGTGTGTTGGGAGGTAAACACATCTGTTTTAAGTCTGTTCTAAAGCTGGGTGGTTTTTGTTTTGTAAGATTGCAAGTCCCTGTGTGTATGTGCATGTACATTCAAACTGTATCTATAAGGATATGGCCCGTGTGTGTGTTCCCCAGGCGAATATAGCTTTGTTTGAAGCACGCTGTAAGGAGAAGATTCAGCAGTTTGAAGATGCTGGTTCTGATGAGGAGGATATCTGGGATGAAAAAGATGTCACCTTTGCACCAGAGGCACAGAGACGTCCCAGGTCCAATACACACACATTTGCACACATCATTGATAGTTCTCTTTGTATGTATTCCTAAATAAACTAAGCTGCACGCCTTAACTAATCCCAGTTTATCTCTGTGTTCACATCAGGAGTTCAGGCAGCACAGACAGCGAGGAGAGCACGGACTCAGAGGAGGAGGACGTCAAGAGGGATCCATTTGAAGGTTCCAACCCCAGCACTGACGACAGAATGGAAGTCGACACAGGTAGGGGTGTGTGTGCTTTTCTATTTCTATACTTAAGAGGACCGAATGTCCTCACAAAGATAGAAAGATGAGGAAAGGGGTTTATGGGTAAGATTAGGTTTCATTTAGGTTAGGGAATGAATGTAGTTAGTTACTGAATGCCCTCGCAAGTATAGTAGTACAAACGTTTCTGTGTGTGTCAGTTGATGTATACTGCAGAATGTCTTTTAGGATTTAAATCATTTGCTTTATTTTAAATATACAGGAAACAAAAAATTTGAAATGCAACATTATGGTGTGCAAAGCAAAAGCAATAGAACATGCAGAGTCAAAATCTCCAAAAAATCTGAAATATGTACGATATGAAATAAGTGAATAAGTTTAAATTATCAAGAAACAGTATGTGCAACATATAACACATGGGAGAATATGCAGAAAACGTACTTGAATTTACAGCATATATACAAGATTTGTGCATCATATTCACATCACTTGGTCTACAGATACTCCATCTACAGTTGCATCCCTACCTATTGTCTAAGCTTTCTTCCTTGCTTTGTTTTTAGGGCCGGTGTGGACCGCCAACTTTGATGACATCCCTATGGAAACAGGTAGCTCTACGGCTCCAGCCTCCAGCCCCAACAACCCCGCCACCGCCGCCTCCCCCTCTTCCTCCCCCTCCTCCTCCGCAACAGCGATCCCCGAGGCAGCCTGGAGCGCCTCTTCCGCCGCTACCTCCAACTCAGAAACAGGCTGGGCCGATTTCTCCAACTTTACCCCTGTCAGGTAGGCTTCCTGCTGGTCACGGAATTAACTTGAATTGCCATGGAATTTGGAGAGGTGTATCCCAGACAGGGAAAGTCAAGGAGTTGGGTAAAATCTCTCTGGAAGTCGGGGAACATCAGGGAATTTTACAAAGGGGTCATTTTAGAGGAATATACCAACCCACACACCCATTCGTTGCATTATATTGTGGTTTTCAACCCAACAGTAGTGGAAACCAGACTGCTTACCCCTGTTCCCACACATAATCTCATTGTACAGCTGTGAAATTGCAAACTTTGGGGGGAAAAAGGAGACGGCATAATGAGAATATTGCTTGGTTTATTTCTAAGTTAGGAACTTAACGCTTTATAGTCTTGTTTTTTTTACTTGTTTTAAATTATTGCATGAGTAGGTTTGCCTTTTATTTGATGTGCTTTTTAAACTTGATTTAAAAAAAATATATATATATTCTTCTCTCTCAGCCCCAAAGACCCTTTGAGGTGCAACTCCCCTGTAGCCATGGAAACCAGCGTAGAGACCATGGACCCTCTGGGGGTCAACGCACCCATGCAGCCTGACGGTGAGACACACCCACATACATACATACATACATACATACATATGCATGTCCATGTAACCTGATGGTGGAAATCAAAATGTCAATGATTGTGTTACATATATAATTTAATCTTGAAATTACTCAAATGTGATTCCTGCTGTTGCCCTTCCCCCCCCGCAGACTGTGACGGTTGGTTGGGCGCCAGCATGGCCCCTCCCTCCTCCCCCGCCCCTAAGGATTGTGGGAGCTCCGAAGCTGAGGAGGAGGCGTGTTGCGAGCAGCGCAGCATCACCGAGACAGTCATCAACGGCTCCATGAAAGAAACCGTCAGCCTCACCGTTGACGCCAAGACCGAGACGGCAGTCTTCAAGAGGTCAGACAAACACGCCAACATGCACAACACTACACACCTCTCCACACTCAGTGACAGAATATCGTTATCGGCCGCTTCAATCCTAAACTACCGCTATCGGCTTTCAAAAACCTATATCAGCGGGACCCTACTTTGAGGAATACCGGAATAAACTCCACGATACTGCTTCTTCACATTGACGTGTCTTGTCCAGAATGTGTTCTTGTCAGGACGTGTCCCCATTAGAGTGTTTTCACATCTGTTGTCTTATGAGCACCCTCACTCTACCTCTCTGTCACAGTTCCTGTATCGGTGGTGTTAAACTAGACGCAAAGACAAAAGAACACAAAAACAAAACTTTAACAGCCTCCGTAAATGTGCCGTTTACAGATTTAGACAGAACATTTAGAGTGCAGAGAATGTGACAAGGGATAACTTGGAAGATATGAATGAGGTTTTCAACTCTACTAGATCTTCCTTTCCGAAGCCTTTGGTTCCTCCTCAGGCAAAGACAACAGATTAGAAGAGATGATGATAAAAATGATAAATTAGGCTACATAACAAAGACTATAGGATATAGCAGGATAAGCTAGAACCTATTCTAGCTTTAAGAATATAAGGCCAGGTCATTTCAACACAAACTGTCTTTGGTCGACAGAATCTGAAACCGACTGTCCACTGTCCTTTTTCTGTCCCCGAGTCTGCTGATGCTGCATAGTACTGTCTGTCTGTCTGAGTAAATAACAACTGTCTGATTGATTGACTGACTGACCGACACTTACAACCTGAGCTTCCCCTCCTCTCTCTCTTGCTGTGCGTTGTGGGTGTGGTCTTCTTCAGGGTGTTGAAATCTTATCGGTATGTACAGCCAATCAGAGATCAGCCTGCAGCCGTGATGTAGTCTTGTTGTCACGTCAACCACCAACTTTTTTTTCCCAGTTTTGATCTTCTTTGGTCTCAGCTCCTTGTTTGTTTTTTATTTCATTCTCTCCATTCTGCATGTGTTTCTACCAAAGGTGTTGTCCAAGTGCAATTTTTTATTTAATGTAATTTTCAAGATTTTTTTGTTTAACTGAACAGGGCAGGCCAATTTAAGATCAGATTTTTTTTTTTTGATTTATAATGAGCAACTGTTCTAAGTTTTTATAAACTGGCCTCTCCTTCCTCACGTTTAATTACAATGTGGTTAAAAACAAACGTTTTTTGTTTTGTTTGTTTTTTTTCTTTACCGTTATCTGCCTCCTCATTGGCTCTGGCCCTCAGCCACTAACATTGAGTATTATATCATATTATTCAGTTTTCATGAACTTGTGTTGAATTATCTCAGGTTAAGAATGTGATTCATTACGTGTTTTTCTTAATGAATTTAAGGGGTATCTCCTAAATAAATTCTGATATGCACAACAGTCACAATACTGGACCTGGGTTGCCAGATACTACAAGCTCAACTGATTCAAATCATGCAAACCTACTAACCTAAGTGGAGTCGGGTTGTCACATAACTGTTCATTTAAATATTAATGATTTAATATTGTAATCGTGCCCCTATGACCACATAATGGGCAATTTAAATCGTAATGATATAATTTGTTAATATATAAATACACCCCTGTGGCCGCATACCAGTTAATTTAAATATTCATGTGCTTGCAAAAAAAAACGTGCACTGGTTCTGATATGTGTCACATAGCAACCACTTTGTACTGTTCAAGGCGTAACACTTAATTACTATTATCTAAATCACAAACACAATTTGAACATCTGTGATCACATGCCTATACAAACTTTACTTTTCTATAATGAGGTAGGCAGAACAAATCTCAAGTTTTATTTATCAAGACAGACATGTTTTGCTGCTCTAGCACTAATTCCTATTTGTACAAAGTAGTATAACAGCTTTACAATATATAAGTATGTATTATATTTATTAGATTCCCTCCCCCCCCCAGATTCCAGTGTCAACGCTAGCTGGTTTGAGTTGTTAAAAACATTAAAATTACATTTTGAACATTGAACGTTCCTGTTCAAACTTGGCTGCTTGATTATAAGATATTTTTTTTGTTTTGTTTTTTTTCTACTACGGTAGTTACTGCACATTGCTCTGGATAAGTTCTACTTGTTACACCCCCAGATACTGGATTCCATTTGGATTTTTGCGGGTGTTTTACTTTGGATGAGGCCTCAACAAGCTTATTGGTGGTTCTCTGACACAAAGCAAGACTGACGGCTGGCACAATGAATTTTGGTCCAATCGGTGTCCGAATCTGTTTTTAGGCCTGCCTGCCATTTTCTGGCACAGCACTCGTAAAGTCAGAGTAATGTAGCTAAACATACAAAACGATGGACTTTCTCCATTTGCTGTACATTTTGATGCTTTGCCTGCATCCTGTTTCTTGAGTTCCCCCAGCCCCCCTTTCAACACCTCCATCCTTTGTTTTACTCTGCTCTGTCATCCCATCCAGCATGCATCGCTGTTCACATCCACGTCTGTGTGTGTTCTGTGTGTTTGTGTGGGGGTCGGGGGTCGGTGTGAATCTCCTCAGATGCTATTATTACATATGTATGTGTGTGTGGATGTGTTGTGTTCCAGCGATGAAGAGAAGTGCGGCTCATCGGAGGAGAAGCACTCGGGAGTGGAGTGTGTGGATCCAGAGAGACCAGGCCTCAACAACCCAGCTGTAGCCTGCTGCCCCAAAACAGGGTCAGACACAACACACACACACACACACACACACACACACACACACACACACACACACACACACACACACACACACACACACACACACTGTCTGCAATATCCAACACAATTGATACTGAAATGTTTAGTCACAGCATGCCTTTGCCACTGTAACACATTAGTTTTCTGCAGGGATTTCTCAATATGTATTCTTGTCTGTTCTTGTGGGACAAATACTGTTCCCAAACAGCTTCAAGAACAGTCAAAAGTTTCTTTCCAGCCCCAAATAGTAGAGACTTAACTTTACAAACAAAACGGAAGCCAAAATGATCATTGGGAAATGAGTCGTCCATGTCAAACTGGTGCATACATTGTACACACATTGTAACGCTGTACTGTACCAACACTGATTTCCATGAAAACCTTATCAGACATGCTGTGACGGTTATCTTAATGTGATCCTATGGCAGCTGCTTACTGAATTTGTCTTTATCTCTCCTCTCCTGTCTCTCTGTCCGCAGTGAGAAGTGTCGGCCCTCTATGGAACTTCCAAACGGTCCTTTAGAGGAGATGTCAGCCATAGAGGAGGCCAAGTAAGTCCTGATACCTGTCCTCCCTTGTACCCTAGGCCCATGTCTGCTGTGTCTGAAAGTTCATCCTCAGGGTTTGAACTTGGCTGCACTTCCTGTCTCTGCCTCTCCATTTGTCTCTATATTTATCCATCTGTCTACCTTTGCTTGTCTTTCCAGATTGGATCTGAGTGCCGTGTCCTCGGAGCCAGCCGTGAACGGGCCGGCGTGAGGGTCGCCTAGCGCCAGCCAACGGCCAGCCTGTTCCTGCCTCGCAGGGCCCTCCTCCTGGCCAATCAGCCGAGGCCGCCGCTCAGAGCTCTACCAATCACACGACACCACCAGGACCAGCAATACTCCCATAGGCGCATCACAGACAGACAGACAGACAGACAGACAGACAGGTGTACAGACACAGGATGAACTGAACAGAAAAGAGAAATGAGATGTACTCAAATGGATACAGATTTTTTTTGCATTTGTTTATATACTATTGTTCTTATGAGGTGATGTGCGACTGATATCTTGCCACTCAAAAGTTAAATAGTAATGTTGCTATAGTTAAAGAAATGATTGTATGAATAAAATATTTTATAAAAAGAAAAATGTATACAGAAACGGTAAGATGAATAACTGAAGAAAAAGAAATGGGATCTAGCAGATTGGTGAATGCTCTCTGTGAGTGTGACCCAGCCGACCACTAAGCTGTTGTTACTGAGCAGATTTATTATCCTGCGTAACAATCTGAGATTTAATTTCTGAGTAAAGTCAACAACGGCTACTATGTTTAAAATCTTCACCCACCACTGGTCTGTGTCTCTGAGCAACGCTTCTTCTAGGAATGGAATCGAAACACAATTTTTAAAAACTACAAAAAACGTAAAGGTTTATTTTGCCACAGGTATTATTTGTAAATGTTTTTTTTTTTCTCTTGTATTCTTCTGCATTGAGCAAGATTTGACAAGCCTTTTTGGTATAGTTTTTAACTTAATTTATTATCGAAGTTAGATTATGGTAAATTTTTGTTACTAAAGAGCCATACCAACACGTTCTCTCCCCTTCTGGCATGCTGCGTTCATGACAGCTGGGAAGTTTCCGGCCTCCCAGCTAGAAGGCTAAACCAGGAGAGAAATGTGTCCTCACCACAGCCTAAACTGGGGAGTTGGAACACACACTGAGCTTGTGTTTTACCCCCCCCCACCCCCAGTTCAGCCTCTTCATAACAATGCTGTCCGCTTCTTAGGTGGAGAACTCCTTTTCCAATCCGTATTGAACGGTCTTGACCTCACTTACACTTGGCAAATCCCAGTGCAGGTCGACGGTGCATCTAGATTATGTAATCTAATGCAGACAGAACGGACCAATTCCAGTCTATGCAGCCGTGTATATTCACAAAACTTTCTAGAGAGACTGTGTAGGCGTATTAACTCTGAATTGTGCTGTATGTTAGGCACTGAATTTTCCAGAACTTGTTAGATAAGGGAACACAAACTTGCTACAAGCAGATTTGCTAAGTAAAATCGCAACAATTACATTCTCTAAAGAAATTAACATTTCTTTACTGAGGTTTTACTATGTACTCTGTGGTGGGTGAAAACAACTTTTGCCTAGTCCAATCAATTATCTTATTAGGCTAAATATACTATATGGAAAAAGTGGAAGCCTTGGCCAGTATAATAGCCTATCTTATGCTGTATTGGGTCCAAAAGATAGACATAGGTTGCAGGCCATAGCTTGCACAAAGCAGCAGCAGTCTCATCGGCTTGCTTACTATCAAACAATTAACATAGATTAAAAATTCTGAACATATGTGTGATGAATTGGTTCACATATTTTTATAAATTTGTCATGTAAATTTGTTTTCGATTGTGTACATAATAGGGGCGCCAAGTGATTCTGGCATCATCCTGATGTTTTTGTCAAAAGCAAGTCCTCATGCTGTAATTCTCCATCTTCTGGCAACATGTAGATGACACTCAATTCACTTTGCAGTCGTTGAATATACCTGCCAATCAGAACACATCCTCAGACGCTACATAGACAATACTAATCCATCTATCTGCATTGGGATTTTGACGCCAGGTGGATGTGGGTCTTGAAACTCTAAATTCCGAGGCTCGCTCATTTTCCACAGTGCCCCTCCCTTCACCCAAACCCCCCCTCCCCCAACCCCCAACTTTTTATTTTCATCTTGTTGACAACAGAGATGATTTAGAACAATTACTGCTTCTGATTAAACGTTTCTCCATCGGTCCTGGCTTGCTGGCTGCTCGACGCCGTCTGTCCCTTTTTGCTTTTCAGCTGATGTCACAGCTCCCATCAGCAGCTGGCGGCTTGGTAGCATTCGTTCCGGTTCAGTTGTAAAACGGCGCGGGGGGAGGGGTGAGCTCTGTACTCTGCTGTCCTGTATCACTCAACTTGAACCTCTTAACCTGTGACAGGAGTGTGTGTGTGGGGGGCGGGGGTGATGGTCATTACTGGCATTGCTTCAGTTTCTTTTTTTTTTTTCTTTTGTAATAAAAAGTTTATCTGTACCAGCATCGGAAAGGGGATAAACTATTTATATTAGTACAACTTAATACCCCACATCTTTTTTTTTTTTTGCTCTCGGATTATTAATTAAATTTCACCTTGTTAATTGTATTAATTTCTGAAGCTAAGTGGTCTTTGCAGATTGGTCGTGAAAACTGATTTCTAGACATGTCGTACAATTCATTGACGTTTATGGACTGTCATTCATTTGTTTCTTTACCCGCTTATTCCTGGGGCGCTGGACACCCTAGACAGTTACACTAACCTATTGCTATCCTAGTAGAAAGTTAAATCATGTCCCAGGAGCATTCCTAGACTGAAAATCACTACTACTATTTATAAAATTTAAAAGTCAAAGGTCCCGAAAAAGTGCGACCACTGAAAACTTTTCAAATTTCATGGCCATCGATCAAGAACATTGAAGTTCTTGACACCACTGCAAAGGTTCTCACAGTCATGAAAAAAGTAGTACAGAAATTTGAACATTGTTTTTTCAGGCCTAAGCAAAATGTTACATCTGAAAATTGTATAAAATGTCCTGATAATAGAAGTCCCAAGCAATAGAGTAGGCCTAAAAGAAGACCTGATACTTTAAATTCAGCTTTTTAACCGTAAGTCACATTTGAAAATAAACGCTAACAAACATGCGTCATGGAAATTGTGCTAAATGTCATTGAAAAATCATTGAATTTAAAGGTAGTGGGCTTGTGAATGGAATGTGTCAATCTTACATTTTATCGTGTTTCTACATGGAATGCAGGTAAGGCGGTTGCTTAATAGAACACTTAAAAAAAATATCAAGGTTAAATTTTAAAATGTATTCAAGGATAATGACACTTAGTGTGTAGCCCAATACAGAGCTTGGTCAACAAACCAAATGTAAACAAAGATCATGTATTACTATTCCTATTAGCCACATTAGTGTCTTGCCCAGTTTTAAAGATACTATGGCCTACCTTGCGCTTGTCTAACATGCTTTATAGAAGGCCCTAATACTGACCCCATCCACATTGACCAAACATTTTCATGTCACAGACCCACGAATGGACCCACATTAGACCCCAGACCCCAATTTGATCCGATTTAGTCCCAGGGATCCATATGGATTTCAGTTGTTGATTTACTACTGAATTGTAGAACTGTCTACACTGTGTGTGGAGAGGTAACAGTGGTGAGAGTGAAACCTAGGATAGCCATAGAATAGCCATTATAATACGTTCTCTAACCGGGATCATTTCCAGTTAAGCTAGCTAATTTTGCTGTGGACCCCTGGAACATCCTCAAGGACCTGTGGAACCTCCCCAAGGACCCCTTGTCTAAGGTATTGTGAGTCTAAAGGGGTTTTGATTGAATTGGTACAGAATGTAACATTTCTTTGTGGCCAGCAGAGGATGCTGCTTGGCTAAATTAGGTCTGAGCCTCCAAACCTTGGTGTTGCTGCAGTGTTGTTGCAGTGGGACCGCTCCATCCAAACCAGTCCTGCTCAGCCTTTCAGTTTCAACATGATTGTGTGAGAATGTAATGGCAGAATGGATGGATGTGGACTAGAACCTATCATTTCCCATCAAAAGGCCTTTGTCCAGGTTATCACTGTAAGTTTGTTCCTAATTTAGCTGTCTGGTTACATAATATAATCAAAATTGGCATTGGTTTTGATGAAATTTTATTCATGCCTATCTGTCATGGAGAGTGAAGCCTCAAAGAAAGTTGTGGAGAGTCAGAAGTTAGACACAGTAAATAATATTTAAGCTTAAGCTATGAGGGAATGACACTTCCTACACCTGATACAAATAAATGACCATGAACTGAACACCATTGTCATTTATATTAACCAATGTAGTGCAGCTGACTCCTTTGTTTCTCCTGCTGTCTTGTTTCAAAAGGAAAACCCTGCCTATGCGCAGTACAGTACAGTACGCTGAACAGTGAAACAGTAACTAAACAGTTTAGAATGGACTGTATGTGCTTTTTCAGAAACCACTAGCACTAGCTTTGCTAACAAATGGACTTCTATGGACTTCTGCCTCTAATATCTGAAAAACCACTGAGCCATGGAGTAAAATGACTCTCAGCTCTCAGTAAATTGAACACCAATTCTGTAATGTGTCAGATTTATTAATAGCTGAGGTCAGGTAGCTAGTTAGTTATTTAGACAGATTTAGTTAGCTAGTGATCAGTAGTGTCAGTCAGTTAGTCAGTTTACCTGGACAGTGGTCATGAAATGCTGCCATTTGACTGGCTAATAGTTAAAGGATAAGTTTGCCAATTTGGGCCAAGTACTACGGGACGTAAGAGACAAATTATATATTGGTCCAAAATCAACAAACTTATCCTTTAAGACAGTCATTAGTTGACCAGTCAGTTTGTTCAGCCAGTTATTTAATTAATGATCTATCTAGTTACCCTAACAGCAGCCAAATCCAGACACACACACTTTGATGTGGTTTCCAGTCTTTTTCCACTGGCTCACTTTGCACATTGTCAGATCCAAATGGCAGCATTGAAGTAACTGTTTGCAACATTTGAACTTCAATGCCCACAAATTCTATAAGGTAAGGTCAGTAAAGTCACACAGCTCATGTCTACCAACCTGGCCTCTCTGTGATGCTTTATACCAAAGAGACGAGAGAGGAAAAGATCTAATGGTGAGTCCAGCTTTCTCTGGACGGAGTGCTGCTCACTGCTGTTTAGGAGACACTTTGGATTGATTCATCCCCTCCTGTGTGGAGAAGATTTCCCACCAGTGATGATATGACACCAGAACTTAATTTAGTGAAACAGGGAGAATCTACAGTATCTCAATTATGCCTTCCTGTAGTCAATTTCAGCTGTATTTGTCCCAATGGGCAGGAGTGGACAAAGTATCAAAGTATCCTCAAATAGAACTAATGTTACTTTGCTGAGATTTTACTGAAGTAACATTACTGATGAAAAAAAAAAAGTAAAAGTAAGAAATAGTTAATTTTTGTACTCAAGTAACAGTTACTAAGTTGTTTTTTTTTTTACGAAAGAGAACATTGTTACTTATGATCTTTCCCATGTAATGTAAAATAGAACGAGAGGACAGAGAGTTCAAACTAGGTTCTATTAATTTAAAAAAACAACAAAATGAAGCACATACATGTTTGTAATGGATGTGATTTAAAATGTAGCTACAGTACAACGCTTAAGTCAAAACATATTTGAGTAAAAGTAAAATTACCAACCTCAAAACAAGTACAAGCACACAAAAACGGGCTTGTAATTTGTTACGTCCACCCTTGCCAATGGGAAACTGGTTTCTCAGCATGTATTAAAAACAACATTATATGAAACCATAAGACTGACAAGGCAGTCGCCAATGCAAGGTGTCGATACAGAGTTTCAGACAAAAGGGAAAAAGGAAAAGATGGACGGAGAAAAAGCAAGATAAATGAAAGGATAATTTGTTATAAAGACCACCATCAAGGTAACATAAATCAAGCACACCTCGAATAAACTACACACATGTATTGTCCTGGTACTGAAGACTGAGCATATGAGGACTGATACTTGAGGCTACGAGTGTGTGTGTGTGTGTTTGTGTGTGTGGTATGAGTCACCTAATGGGTGTTGTTGGTTATTATACGCAGAGCTAAATTACTGGTCGTGCTTCATGCGGATCAGTCCGGCACAAAAAGACACTGACAAAAAAACAGAAGAGGGGGTTAAAGGGGAATGCCACTCAATTTAATAATTCATATATGCTATATTCTATAGTCTAGGACAGTCCAATCAGCTCTCTGAAGCTGCTTCATAGACAAAGAGTGAGAGAGAGTCATTTCGTGGCCCAATGGAATAAATGTTCGATTTGCCAAAAATCCCACCTGAAGTGTTTTTACAGTAACTTTGCCTTTCTTTACCTCGATGTCTGCTTCTGTGGGCGAAGGACGGACACCATGCAGGTTAGGGGTGAGGTTTGACTTTGACAAAAAACAAAAAGGTACTGGAAAACACAGCAGCCCATTTCCCGCTTAAAGGGAGAAGAACAGAGCCGCGGCATTAGACGGTAAAGATCATAAGAAGCTAAGAGATGCTCCCACAAAGAGAGAGGAGGCCATTATACGTTCTCTTCCCAAATAACCCATAATTGCCGTGTCACGACGTAATGTGTTTAGATGGCTGGCATGGAGCTCCATTTTGAAGGTGACCTAAATGACGAGTGATTAAGTGTAATTTGCACATATTATTAATAGCAGGAGGTGACAGAGTGCCGCTGTGTCGTCTTTCCGCTGGGTTTGATGTAGAGGACAGTCGATTAGCGCCACGATCAAATACACAGACAGAGTAAAATGACTTATCAGTGTTAAGTTTTGTTTGGTTAGAATCCCCATTAGCTGAAACAGAGCTGAACCGCTCAAACTCCCCTTCCTCCTTTAGTTTGGTTCATTTGGCCAGGTGAGAGCACTGCCATTCGAACTCAGGCGGCACCAAATAACGGCACCTGATCATGTGAGTCTCAGTCTAACAAGAGAACTGCAGTTCTCTTGTTAGAGGACTGAGGCTCGTTTGAGTGGTTTGTTAAGAGTGAGAACATAATCCAGACCAACTGCAGGGAAAACCTCCAAAATGCAAGGGTTTATGGGTATAAGGAGACAGATTCATTTCCTCATGCTTGGAAAGCCTAGCAGAACAAAATGAAGTCTGGACTGATGCTCATATTCAGCTATTTCTTCATGTATTCTTAACTGGTATGAACACCAGAGAAGAAGAGTGCAGACAAACCCATCATGCTTATTGCTTATTTTGATGGATTTAACTAATCAAACTCGAAAGCATTCACAAAGCTATTTTGCCTTCACTTGAAATCAACTGAAGTGATTCTAATCAGATCAATTAAAACCAGGATTTCACTGGCGGTTTCTGTGTCATGGTGTTTGTCATTGTGCAGAGACAATGGACAACAAGGAGCTAACACAAGATCTTCCAGACACAGTGAGGACCATCATGAAGAAGAGCAGGAAATATGGCAGCAGCAGCACCTTGTCTAGATCAGACTGTTCCTCCAAGATGGACGACAAGGAGGAAGCTCATCAGGAAGCTACCAAGAGGCCAGCAGCTTTAAAACAACTGCATCCATGCATGTTTAATTGCAAAGCCTTTATGGATCTTTCTGAATACGAGAAGACAATTGTAGGAGTTGTGGCAAACTGCGATGAAGTCTGATTGTGTACTGGTTAGAGAGGAGTGAAGCGTTTTCAAAATGTCATGTCACACTCCTTCCATATAGTTGCTCTATAAAACGGTAGACTTTGGCAAAATATGTAGTGGAAAACTGTAAAGATGCAGAATACCATTTTTTTTTATAACCCAATACAGTTTCTATAAAAAGAAAGAGGGTGTGGAAGATGGAAGGGAGAGAAGTAGAGATCGAGGGAGGCGGAGGAGAGAGGTTAGCTTAGGCGAGAGGGGCAAAGAAAGACGAAGATGAATGAATGAATGACAACAAGACCTTAAACAATGGCCAGTCCTCACCTGGCCTTACGATCACACCGAGAATGACACGCTCCCTCTGTGACGGATGCTTGTCATTCAACAGAAATAGCAAGTTAATCTGAAATTTCTACTGCGTCTGTAGCATTTTTCCGTCCGTCTGTATCCCAGGCTGATCCCAGCCTCTCTAAATGCTAATGACTGTGTGTTAGTGAGTGATAGAGTTTCCAGAAAGCTCTGTGGCTTTGGGCCAGCAGGGGAGCATAAGGAATATAATGGACCAAGAGCTGCGGTAGGCTTCCTCATTTCACCGCAAAAAAACAAAAGACAAGCCCAACAAGTGTTTTTCATCTTGTCTTCCGACTTCGGGGGGGAGGGG
Organism: Centroberyx gerrardi; assembly: GCF_048128805.1. Classification (NCBI taxonomy): domain Eukaryota; kingdom Metazoa; phylum Chordata; class Actinopteri; order Beryciformes; family Berycidae; genus Centroberyx; species Centroberyx gerrardi. Next base: position 31,067,507 of record NC_136000.1, read on the forward strand.
GGAGGGGGGAGGGGAAAATACCTGAGGAGGGGGTTCAGTTTGTGTAGATGCGTCATCTATTCAAAATTGTTTAACGTACAGTATTATGTCTCTTTCATTACACGGCTTTGTTGAATGCGCAATGCTGATTGGCCGGTGCTCGGGTGGAGTGGGGGTGTGTCTGTGATTGGAGTGAGTGAAACTATGTTGACTTTTTTTAAAAAAAGAATCAACCTGCTAAAGGATAATTCTGGTTATTTTCAACCTGGGCCATATTTTCCTAGTTTTTGCGATCGTGACGAACGATTCTTAGCAAGATTTCGTCACTTACTTCACCTTAGAGCTTTATGTTCCTCCAGTTCCAGTTCCAGCTCTCCAGTACATACCCAGAGGACTGACGCAATCTCCAACAGTTGGAACTGCCATGTTTACCGCTTGTGTCTCTGTCTTGTGCTTTGTCTCTGGGCAAATTAGAGGTACGCAGAACTCTACAGACAAAATTGTGATTGCAATCAATTGGCAAAAACTAGGAAAATAAGCCCCAGGTTGAAAATTACTGGAATTATCCTGTAACACCAAAGTGCTTTGGTGTTACAGCAGAATCGCTGAATAAAATATTTAATTCCTGCCTTGACTTAGCTACCGCAGTTAGAAAATCCCCAAACTACTTGGTATGTAGCTTCCTGGTATGGAGGTGCTCCTAAGCACCTAATAACAGATTGCTTTACCAGAGGTGGGGACTCGAGTCAGACTCGAGTCACAATTTTAATTACTTGAAACTTGACTTGAAGCATGAAGAGAAGACTTGGGACTTGACTTTGACTTGTACTTTGATGACTTGGAAAGTTTCTAAAGTCTTCACAAAAGATCTTGTGTTTGTGTAAATGACTTGGATTGAAAGTGATGAGATTTTTTCCACCAGACGACTAAATTTAAATTCTGTTTTCTGAATTTGTATGGAATGATTGATTTCTATAATCAGTTTCAACTTCATTGATTTTTCCAGTATTATTTTGAAGTATATATTGAAGAGGACCAAACTTTTGATTGCTGGTTCTAGGCTGAATGGCAATCTTACAAATTATTTTTCTGTTTCTATGGTTGGACGCTAGCTATAGATGTTTCTATGGATAGTTTAGTTTAGTTTAGTTTATTAAGATCCCCATTAGCTACAGCATTGCAGCAGCTATTCTTCCTGGTGTCCACAAAACAGACTTTACATAGTGACAATGCAACCATTACACTTAGGCTACATCATAACACATAACATTACAAAATAGACAGGACAAAGACTAAAACACACACAGAGACAAGACAAGCTCCTGACAATCAGAATATATGAAATAGTCCGTTTCACTCCAGTGTCCCCAACACATTTCAACTCATAATACGGTCCATTTCACACTAGTATTCAATACAATAATCAATATACATGAAATTAGTCCATTTCACTCCAGTTTCCCGGTCCACAACCTCAGACCCTCCATGGCCACAAGACACATCAACACAATCAAACTCATATTTGTATTTTATTCAAACTTAGCCAAACTAGTTTCACATCTATTCAACGTCTCTAGTCAAAAGATGCTGTTTTAGTAAAATTTTAAATCAAATTGTATTGTTTTCTTGTGTGATATGTCTAGGGAGTAAATTCCATTCATGCATAGCTCGGTACATGACCGTTCGTTTGATTGCGTTTGTCCTTGCTTTCGGTAATGTAAAATTTCCTCCTATAGCATGTCTGGTAGAGTAGTCATGTCTATCTAAACTGAGAGATAAATTCTTATACAAAATAAACAGTTTTTGTAACAGAGATATTTCTGATAAATACAAGTAATGAATAGAGTAATCTGTTATTAACAAATAACCAAGCTAGACAATTATGCATTGCAACAACATTCGTTCTGTATTCACAACAGAGTGCTATACGTGCTGCTCTGTTTTGTACCATTTGTAATTTCTTTATCTTATCCATTGTTGCATTAGACCATACTACTGGGCAATAGTCAAGATTGGACAATATTAAAGCCTGAATCACCTGTTTAGTTGAGTTTTGGGTCAAAACATGTGCACATCTTTTAATAACAGAAATTCCATTTCCCATCTTAGCAACTCTTAGGATACAGTTCTGCTACAGAGATTGTACTGTACCATTTCGTTGCACTGCCTTTGGGCAGTCAGCTTTCTCTGTGAAAGCCACTGCTCAGTGGAACGCCCTACCAGATGACATAAAGAGTTGTAGTTCTATTAGTAGCTTTAAAGTCAAATTGAAAAATCTGCTAAAAGCTACTCAACTTTGCAATCACTGACTCTACATTTCATACGTTTTGTTTGACTCTGTATTATTTTCGTTTTGCTTGGTTCTCAAATATCTGTGTTTTTAAGTTGTTTAACATACTCATGGTGCTCACAAGGTGTGTGTGCGTGTGATATATTACTGTATGCGATTTGTATTATGTGCTTTGTTTTGTTTGTTTAGTTTGCTTAATGTTGTTCTGTCATTGAGTGGATGTTTTAATTGTGACCTGCCAGGGGACTGCAGACAAAAATTAGCCTTAGGCTAACTCTGGTACAATGCATCAAATGGTAACATTTGTGTTTAATATTGTACATGGTCCCTTACAAATAAAAAAACAAAAAAAAAACAGTGTAGCCCATTGATGCTCGTTATAGACATTTCTAGGGTTAACCCTACATATTATGGGCCACTTTTAAAAGATAAAAGCAGTATTAATTAATATTCTCTTAGTGAGTGAAATGTTATTTGGGCTTTGTTCGCAGCTAACTTTCTGAAGCATAGTCCCTCTTGTGCCTTTAATCCATGTTGGTGCAATACAGCCTGCACAAGCTAGCTGTTATCTTGAGCCTTCCAGCTGATGAACTTAGGTATTCCCAAACTCAATAAATACTGCACAAATAAACCTAAAATGGCTTTTCTAGATCTTTTATGTTGCAACTGAGATATTCGCTGGATTTTTGTTTTCTTCATACAATCAGTACCTTTAGCAACAGTAGTCGTGAATTTAATTTAGATCATCAAATAAGAATTCTATTTGAAGACAATTTCATGTAAGCAAGTTCAGTTAAGAAGCAAGTAAAATGTCTTAAAACCAGCAAAATGATCTGCCTGTGCAATAGGACACTTCCCTTCAAGCAGGATATTTTTTGCAGTGTACTTCTTTGTGTCCTGCTGAGATCTCATATTTTGGCCATCCTTCCATCCATCTATCTACCTTTTCCTGGATCCATCAATGCTGCTACAATAGCTCGCTAGTCACATCCCTTCCCTTTCTTCTCAGCAAGACTCCTCTTCCTTCTCGACAAGGCCCCCCTCCCCCCTGCTGCGCCGCTGTGTCTCCTTTGATGCTGAGGACAGGACTAGAAATGGATATAAAAGCAGATAAAGACTGTAGCCTTGATTTCTCCCCCCCCCCCCCCCTCACAAAACTCTTGCCAATTGGTAATTGGTTCAAATTCAACAGGGGGAAAATGAGGTGGTCCGTATTGGAAATGGGCAATACTGTATATGTGAAGATGTGTACTATATGTGACAGGTAGAGAGCACAGGTAGATTCCTGTTTATTTGTGTGACATGCCCCTCTACATAAAGGGTAACCAGGGAAGTCCATGGACTAATAATAATCAGCTAATGGGTAGCATCAGGCACACCTGTGTTTAATTCCCTCCCCTTATCATAGGGAGTATTATAAGGCTTGAGATCAGTGGTTGTTCTCCCATGCTTGTAGCCGAAGGTAAGCCTATACACTAGATAAGTGGTATTGATGACATCCAATTAGTTTCAAACTGTTTCACGGGGTAGTTCACCTTATTCTAGGTTGATCAGCCTGGATCCTTGTGGTTCTGGGACTGTGGGACTGTGAATGGGAACCAAGGTAACCCATATTCCTATTTTAGTCTTGCTCTTGGTCTTAATGGTTTAGTACTGTTTGACTAATGGTTACTTTCAAATAGGAGTGATGTTCCAGCAATGCTCCCTAGACAAGCCAGCATAGCACTCTCCAGAGGAGTGCAGGAATTCCCCTCCCTAAAATCCAGACTACGGTAACTATTATTTGTCTCTGTTTCTCTTGTAGATTACTGCCCCTGCTGTTTTGCCTTTGCAGCTGTGAATAAAGTTGTTATCCATGTTTTTTCCATAGCAGTTTCCGGTGTCCTTCATTTACAGCATAACATTCAATAAATAAACTCTTTCGGTTTGAGCTTGAAACCACGTCTCTGTTTCCTTTTTACTGACTTACCTGTGTGGATATTTTAGAGGAAAGGGATATTGTGTTTTGGAACACATTTCCTGGGGTGCAATTCCCTAGGTGGCATAGTTGGCTATTCAAGGTATCAACCCCCAGTAAGCCTGGTCACATATTTAACTGTGGATGGGACAGACAAATTGCATCCCATTGCATGATGCTCTTGCCATACCTCAGAGTCCAATTTGATCTTGTACTTTTATCATTATAATGGAGTATAAAGATCATGTAAATATTACCAGAAATACATTTAGTTGACTGGATCAGTGTACTACTGGTCACAGTACACCGTCCCTTTGCAATGTATGCAAGGTCCTGTTGTCCTTGTAACGTGTGTTGGCATGTACTGTGAAAATGTGAAAGTTGTCAGTGTAATCAAGACAAATTCCTGTACATTTCCAATGGAAGTGATTCTGCTTCTACCTGAACGCCAACTGAATAGGTGAAGCTCCGATCAGGCCTGGAGAAACTGCAGTTCATCAATTTATTACAGTATACAGGTCATCAGCGTGTACTTTGTAAAGTCACACTTCTTACGTGTTTACTGCACTGTACTGACTGTATATCAGTAGCCAACTTTATAGTGGTAATCCTCAAGATCCTTGCTTTTTTATTTAGTCTCCATCTTTGGTGCTCAGCCTCATTGCTGTGGTGTTTCAGCACTGCTCTTCCCAGAGATCACCTGTCAATCAAACAGTGTGTCCAGTACTGTGACGTCTTTTTCCTTGGATTTTCTGTTGATGAAGTTTGAGTTTCTGCAGGTGACGCTCTTTTCTTTGTCTGTTCAGCCATGCTGGGAATCACTTTTGAGTTAAATCTGTGATGAAACTATATGATTTCAATTTATGCCAGTGGATCTATGTGTAATGAGATGCAGACAGCTTGATGCAGTCCAGAACAGCCAAAGTAGATAGCTGGAACATCTAGTCAATGCTGGGTGCATTTAGGCAGGATTTATTACACCATTGACTCTGATTACACTTTTTTATACCAGTGTAACACTAATGCCACTGTTTTATGTCTACAGTAGGAAAAAAAATCTAAGTCAGTTTTTTCCCCATTTCTTCCTATTTTTGCTTCTTCTGTCCTTTCTGTTCCTGTTTTCCTCCTTTCCTGTATCCTATTCTTCTCCTCCTCACTCCTCTTCTCCCCTCCTTCCTTCTAACATTTTCCTCTACCTTCTTCTCTAGCTCCTCCTCTACTCCTCCTTTTTCTATTGTAGCTCTTTGCTGACAGAATAGAGTTTTAGTCATACAAACATTTCTCAGAGGCAAAACTGTAAAGCTCTGGAGGCAGAAATAATCTTGAAATTGGCAGAAACTGAGTTAAATGCTCCATGTTAACACTTTAGCATGCACTATGTTGAGTGATAGTAGGCTCCATGCTAACACTTTATAATACACTATGTTGAGTGATAGCAGGCTCTATGCTAACACTTTATAATACACTATGTTGAGTGATACTAGGCTCCATGTTAACACTTTAGCATACACTATGTTGAGTGATAATAGGCTACTAGCATTATTTTAAGTAATTTTTATTTTAAGTAATCTTAAATGACATCTGCCTTAAGATCTAGTCGGTCAGGATTAGTTTTCAGGACAATGTGCATAAAGTAACACAGGATATATTACGGACAATTTGCAAAGGGTAAAAGATCTCTGCTTTCAGTCTTCAAAATTACAGAGATGGGAGTGTCCCACCACACCAAGAATGGAAACGCACAATCGCTACTGTCTTTAACGAATGCATAGAACGCCTGAACACGCAGTAACAAGATTTCCAAATATTACTCATCCAAAAACTTCAAAAAGGACCTAACGTGGTTCCTCATGTGGAGGATTCATTTCTCACGCGCTAAATAACGCTAAACTTTATTTCATGACATGGATCCAGTCAGGTCAATAGTTTACGGTGGACATGATCTGTTCATAACCGTCACTCTAACCCAATCCAAACCTCCGCAGCGCTCTGTATTGACAGCAGTGAGACAGGATTGAGGCAAACCAGAGCAGGAAGTTCAGGTTCAGAGCACTAACGCAACACTCAGACAGATTCTAACTTAATACATCCAGCTCCACAATGATTTGGTGTGTGTGTGTGTGTGTGGGGGGGGGGGTTTATAAGTATAGCATCCTTTTCAACTGCATGCTTATCGACCCACATTTACACAACTTGCCCCCAGGATGTTGCTGTAAATGATAAGTGAGTTCTCAGTATGGCTGGGCCATATATTGAATTCATATTGATATTGGAATATGAAAGAATACACTATCTGTATTTTAAAGCCTGTAATTGAAAACGCAGTCAATGGGAAGAAGAAGTGATGATCGGAGGCGTCTGGGCAGGCGTACTTGCTTCAGGCCCGGAACTACTAGACAATATGAGGAGGTTGAATGGAGATATTGCCATAAATGTACCATTACGGAGCTTTTGAAAATGTAGATTTTAAAGTCTTTAAAGGCTTTAAACTCACACTGCAACTGTAATTTCTGCCATAAATAATTACAATAAGATATTTTGTCCACTTTGTCCCCTGGTTACATCAATCGGTAGCTTTAGATACATGGTAACTTGAATCGCATGCCAAGTACTAGTAACATTGAATTCAGCTCATTACCCTTGTTACATACTTTCTCGCTCCCATCTTTCGCGATTTTCTTGACTGTATTCTATCTAATAATAATATCTCCTGGTACAACTGACTGTCTTCCAGATGAGCGGCTTAAAACCTGCCAGACAAATTAAATCTTTGCTAGCAGCCATGCATAAATAAATATAGCTAATGTCTGTCTCAGACAAGTTAACGGAGCTGTATCCTAGCATACCCATTCATCCACATAAAGCAAGAAGAACTCTGTAGGTAGCAGTTTAGGAAAACACAATGAATCCATTTTTACTAATAGCTTTCTCATATGACAGAAGTAAATATCTTCTAGAGCTTGGTAAACATGTCTGGCAGACATTTTGTTACCTTTTTGTCTGGAAGGCGCTTTGCTATGTAGCTAAGGCTCCGATCTACAAACATGGCGCAAAGAGAGACTGACACAAGCAAATGAATACAGGACGGATAATTCATTCGAATTGTTGAGGGAGAACCAGAGCAAAGGTTGGCACAAGCAAAATATCTGTTACCTGGAGGAAGAACCATTAATCCTAACCATCATTAGTTAGCAGCTCTAAGATTTAGCATATGCATTTAGCTAACTGGAATGTTTCATCTCCTGCAAAAGGAACAGGTTATAGTAGCTAGCTAGCTAGCTACAGTGTCACAGGCTACTTTTGATTTTCGGTCAATGGAAAATCACTTTAGCCACACTTAGCCACTAGTCAGCTGGGGCCTCCGTACTTCTCCATTTAGCTGACGTATGACATTTTCTGATGCCACTATGAAGTAGTTCAAATGTCCTTATGAGGCGCTTATGTGTGTTATAATAAAAATAAATATATAAAGGCCCCAGTGGTAAATATAATAGCCTCATAGCCTGCTTCATTATGCATTATAATGGATTACGACATTTTCTGATGCAGTCATGATAATGTAATTATGTGCTTATGATGTGCATATTATGACTTATAATGTATTCTAACAAGCCATTCAAGTACAGTGTTACCTGATTTATTAGATTTTTTTTGAAGATATTGCTTCCAAATGAATTTCTTGCAAGTTTGCTTCGATCTGTCTCTCCATTATAATGGTAAAAGCCACAAGATCAAATTTGCCCTCACTCAGACTAAGGTATGGTGAGAGCCACACTTGACATACCCAATTGACTCGCATTTCTTTGGGACAAGTGAAGTACTGTAGTGGCCCTACAGTGGAGAATGACAGTAAAATGGGCAAATAAACAATACTGTGCAAATAGAGAGAGCCATTCTCAGTTCTTTCACAAAAGGGGACAAAGATCATGAAATAATTGAAAAACACAAACTTCATTCACTCAGTGTTCATCATGTGCAGATAATGATTATATGTCATAATTATTATATTTATTTTCCTCTTTCTACAGACGTCTCACCTCTCATTTTGGTGCTTTATGTACATGGGTTTTATTCTTGATACGGTTTACAAATAGTATCTGATTATCATATTATTATTGGCGTTTCATGCATAAAGCCTTGTTTTTGTAGGATTTTTCCAACCACAGAAAAGCACGTCACAGCTGGGTATTGTGCAGTCAGCTGTAATTAAAACTTTCTTGGTCATTTGCTTGCAGGCAGCCTTCTGATGGTAAAATTGGATGAACACACCAAAGTAATAAAATCAAATGTTGATGTTTGGTGATGTTTTGGACTGTAGGGCATCTTCAGGCAGCTAGGCCAATGAGAATCATTGAAATGTCATTAGTGGGGAAAAAAAGGACTTTCAATTTACATTTGAATACTAATAAGGATAATATTTGTAAAGGACTTCTCTAAAACATCATTACAAAGCTTGCTGCAATAAAACAATGAGGAAAACTAATGAAAACAATAATTCAACAACAATAATGAGGGAAATAGAGACAGTTGTATGCAGGTAGTTTCACAACAGTAATTCACCAGTAATACTGAATAATCAGCCTTACCTAGAGGAGTAATGCCCCATAATTTCAGTCAAATTTCTGTCAAGTTTGCAGTGTATAGTTTCATTGTCAGAGGGTCTAAATGCTGTTTCCAACTATTTCATTAGTATTGGTTTCAATGGATAGTTTTGACGTCAGATGGCCTGATGCTGTTTCACCCAGACTGCTTCATGACTACTTCAGCCTGCAGTGCCAAGTTGTACAGTTGACGTCAGGAAGTTCAAAGTCGTGGTCCAGTACAGAAAAAAGAATGAATGAGTCCCTGAGAGAAACAGTCAACCCAGCAGGTCACTTACACCTCACTGATTCAGTCACCACGATACCTACCACTGAGTCAGCTTTACCACACCTCAATGCAAATCTGATCTGGCTTTTGAAATCCCCTCTTGCTAGCATAAGTTATGAAACACATCCTCCTTGATAACTATAGATTTTAGCCAAAGGGAAATTAAGAGGGGGAAAGTGGCTGTTTCCCTGTTAACCCAAGCTGGTACCCTCTTGTTTTCACCTAAATTCTACGTTTTAAAAAGGGACATTAAGTAATTTATCACTTTTGTCAATCTCTATCAGCAACCAGTAGGAATTGCAACAACATCAACAGGTCTCTGCTACAGCTTACGGTGGCCTGTAATTGACAAAAATAATCAAATCACATTTTCATAATCCTAGCTAATTAGAGCAGAGATCCAACAGAAATGCTGCTAACAAATAAGACTGCTTTGTCATTTGCTTTTATGGCTCATATAAAAGGCTTTTTAGCCTTAGTAGCTGAAATGTGATCGTTGGTATTGATCAACAATCCTATCAACTCCCCACAGATATACTATGGTCATTGTGTGCACCTTTAAAGCTAATGATACACAAGTAATTTTTAGGGCAAAATTTGTCAGCAGTGGGCAATGAGTATTAGCGACTGGGCAATGGTAACTGACAAATTTGACAGTTGGATTGAAAATGGACAGTTGGTACTCCAAATCCAAATGGGAGGAGGAGTTGGGAGAGGAATTGACCGAGTATTGCTGGGCTGGAGCTTTAGACAGGATCAACTCATCTACTTCTTGCGTACGGCTGGGTTTAATTCAGCTGAAAGTAGTCCATAGAGTGCACTTTAGTAAATCTAGATTGGCTGAAATATATCCTGGATCCGACCCAAAATGTGACCGTTGTGGTGACCCTGATGCAAACCTCACTCACATGTATTGGTCCTGTCCAGGACTTCATGAGTTCTGGATGGAAATTTTTAATGCATTATCAAAGGTTTTAAAGGTAGCAATACAGCCATGCCCACATGTGGCAATATTTGGAGTGACATCTGACCATCTACCATGCAAGTATAGCGATACTGATGTCATTGCTTTCTCTACACTCCTGGCCAGGTGTAGAATACTATTGGCTTGGAAATCCCCCAAACCCCCCTCGTTTTCTGCATGGCTAAAAGATGTGATGTTTTTCTTAAGTTTAGAAAAAATAAAATTTGCCCTCAGAGGCACCAACAACAGTTTTTTCAAGGTATGGCAACCATTTATTGATTATTTTGATAATCTACCTAATATTCCCCCAGAGTGAGTCCTTGGATAAACAGACCGGCTCCTTACATGGAGTTTTAATACTCATTCAGTCAGATAACTTGGTACCTTCTATGCCTATTCAGATTCAGGTCTGTTTCGTCAAAGAATATTCTACAACCCACCAGCCTGGACTAAAGAAGAGTTCCCCCCCACCCTAATTATTGATTTTCATTTCATTGATGTGTGTGGTTTTTTTTTTTGTGTGTGTGTTTTTGTTGTTTTTTTTTGTTAATTAATTTCTTTGGTTTGGTTGTTATATGTAGCGATGTGAAGATGTGTGATGAATAATAAGAAAAGTGGTGATAACATTGTCAGAAACTGTGAATTGTACTGTATCAGTTCTGTTTTCACCAATAAAGAGATTTGTATGGTGTTTAATTAGTTTCAAAACCCACGCACATAAAAACCAGGTGCGCGCATGTGATATGAGCGCACAGAACAGTATCTGCGAACGGAAAAGCATCCTCGCGAGGGAGCATGTCTGCTCTGCGTGTACAAATGCGGTCCCGCGAGCACGGGGCTGTGACGAGCGCTCGCTCGACCCTCCCTACGCGCTAGTGAGGAACAGCCACATCACAAATAGCCTATGTTACATTTTGGTTATGCACGATTTACTTGTGTTAAGGGCATTGTAGATGTGGCTGTTCCTCACTTTACCTCTTTTTTCTCCGACATCTTCTTCTTGATGATTCTGCTGCCAAAAAAGAGGTCAGAGACACGATTATTATTTTTTTCCTACCCATTTTCTGGAAGACCCGCCCCTACTCTGTCTCTGATTGGTTAGGTTTAGGCAAAGGAGTGAGATGTTATCCCCGCCTCCAGAGTCTCAAAAGTCAACTTGACGAGCGAGCGAGTGTTGACAGTGTTGCCAACTTAGCAATTTTGTTGCTAGATTTAGCAACTTTTCAGACTACCCTGGCAACTTTTTTTTCCAAAAGCACCTAGCAACAAATTTAGCTACTTTTAAAATTTCTTTGGAACTTTTAGCAACTTTTGAAAAGTGACTCAAACGCTAAAATGCACGCATTTTCCCTCTAAATGACACAAAAACGATTTTCTCTGTCACACACTCAAGCTCTGTTCGAAACCGTTCCCTATTACAGAAATAGTGCACTATATAGTGTATCCGCCATTTTCTACTAGTGTCCGAATTCTCAACGGTTAATTTGATTCACTACATAGTCCACTATAAAATACCCACAATGCACTACAAATTGTAGTGAACAGACAGTGTACCCTACAATTTCTCCTGTATACCACAATGCAATGTGATCGTGTCTTACTGAAGAAGAAGCAGCAGCTAGCTAACATGTTAGCTAATAGAAACTGGTCTATTTACCGGTTGACAGCGTTGGCAAATCAACAAAAGACGTATTAGACACCTCATTCGAGTTGCCTCTGTTTTGAACCAACAGCAGCAAAACTGTAGGAATCATCGTTACAGGTCAGCTAACTTTATCCACCAATACAGGAGGTGATATGAAAGCTTGTGCTAGTCATTAGCTCACAAGCTTGTTTACCAAACCAAAACAGCTTGCTGCCATTAGCAGACAGCACCAAAGTTGACAAAACCACACTTGCACATGATTAGAATTTCAACAATTTATTTGTAATTTAATGTTCAAAACTTGTCAAAATCAATACGACCTGAGTCCATTTCAACCTGCTGTCATGATGCTTGGTTTGTTTACGTGATGCTGGGCGCGTCCCGGTGCGTCACACGAATATCCAGCGCATTTTTTTGACGCAATGATATTTACTGTAGTGTCCGAAATTTCGTTCGGTCGTTGCCCATATAGTTCACTATATGATAAACACTACATGGGGAATAATGAGTGAGGGAATGAGTGAACCATTCCGAACGCAGCTTCAGTCACAGCACACGGTCTGTCTGCCTGGCTGCAAAAGTGCATTGTGAGTGACGTCAGCAGTAGTGACGGCTCAGCTCAATAGCCAGGCACAGGCAGCAGCAGCAATCATTGTTGCTGCCTGCAGCAGCAGTAGCATGCGTTCGACGAGACAAACTTAATTTTTTTGGTCAAATCATTTAAACACATTCAGTTCAGAGTACAATTGTTTGGTTAGGAAGTCACAATTTAAAAAAAAAAAGACAAATTTAGAATTTCCTCCACAAAGTAGCATTAACAATCTGAAAAGGGCTAAGCCTTCAGTAATGTTACTACATGCTAGTGCACTCACTGCAGATGAAAATTAAGCTAGTCTTGAAAAAGGTAAAAAATAAAAATATCTGATCATAAAAAATTTCAAATCATATTTTTCGCCAAGATGGACAGTCAATTTGAGTAACGTCATTGTGTATTCTACGTAATGACGCAGTTTTACGTCATTACGTAATGACGTCATCACGCAATGACATCACAACGTCATTTAGCAACTTTTAGCAACAAATCGACCTGCCTGTAGCAACTTCCCCTGAAAATTAGTTGGCAACACTGAGTGTTGAGCAGTTGCGAGCGCGTAGGGAGGGTCGAGCGAGCGCTCGTCAGCCCCGTGCTCGCGGGACCGCATTTGTGCACGCGGAGCAGAAATGCTCCCTCGCGAGGATGCTTTTCTGCTCGTGGATACTGTTCTGTGCACTCGTATCACGTGCACGCGCCTGGTTTTTATGTGCGTGGGTTTTGAGACTCAATAAACGCCATAGATTTGTCAAAAAAAAAGAAAATGGACAGAATTTTACAGAAAGAAAAGTTGGATTGAAAATGGATAAAATGGCTTTCGTTTGTATTCCACCACAATGGTTAACTTTCAAAAACAGTTCAGGGAAATGTTCTTGTTGGGCATGTCTGCATACTCAGACCCAGAAACAAGGAAGTAAGTTTGGTGACGTGTAGTTTGACTTTGCGGCAATATTGCGGTGATTGGACAAAATTGAATTGCATTGCAATTGAATTTGCGTTAATTATTGTGATCGCAAAATCCTGGAGGGACTGTATAGGCTTATGTATGGCTATGGCATCCAACAGCTAGCTAGCTAGATTAAATGTTACATAAAAAGAATCACAGCTATTATTTCCTAGTTTTGTTTACTATTTAGTAGCAGTTGTAGTCCTGCACCTCGCACTGTCAGTCATTATTTCAAAAATATTTTTTGGGCTGAGGACAGGTCACTTGACCAATTTTCTTGTCTCTGATTGGTTGATGTTGAAACCTTGTTTGCAAAGCTTGCTCTCCGATCAAGCTTGGCTAGATGTCAAACTGATACATTGTTTTCAGTGATAAAGTATTTCCCAAATTTGCCCCCAAAAAATTCCTGTGTATCATCACCTTTAGAGTTTTACCTTTTCATTCCCTTACATCTCACGTTTCATTTGAAGAAATCACCCATTGTTTAACAGCATGGAGATTATCTTTGAATGACAATTTAATGTAGCAGAGCATCTCAAGCCTGAATGCCTCCAGGTATTCCTCTGACTGACTGACACAGCGGATGCTTTATTTCCTGTGGGACAGATTAGGGTCTGTTCTGCTACCTCAGGCCTCCACTGGATTACTTTACAAAACAGTGTGTATTTCCCAGTGGACCAGCCATTGGGAATTTGGTGATTTAGCTGTGTCATGTATTTTTTTTTTTTTTACCTATTTTTTTGATTTTTATATACTGTATATATTTTACATTCTATTTAGATAATGTTGGTTTTAATTGGTCATTGTAATTCTCAGCACCATTGTAAATGAGGAACCCATCGTCAATGTGTTTCCCGAGATTGAAATAAAGGTTGAATGAATGAATGAACCTTGGAGGGTTCCAGGTGTCCTATGGATTGGCCTGAAAATGTGAGAACTTTTTAGAGGCAATTCAGAGAGGCACCACCAAAAGTCACCATCAAATCCATAGTGGATAACATAGTGGCTGAGAGGAACAAATGTGAAATGAAACACTGGTTATTACCCAGCAAACATTTAGACACTGAATAGATGTTGATGGGACGGCCTGCTCCAACATTGAAAACCAGTGTACATATAGCACCAAAATGACAGTTGAGATGACCATAACCATTGTTTTGTGACATCAGGACCTAAATATCTTTCTGATATCAGTTCACAACTGTTCCTAAAGCTGTTTTAATATGATTTTTTTTTTACTGTGCCATAATATCATATTCAATACAAATTTGGTGCTTGTTTGGGTTGACGTTGAGCCCGGCCTCCTCCCGCACATATGCTCGGAGGACTGTCTTTACTTTCAATAGGGAACAAGTCCTTGAACATTGATACTGACATCGTCCAGAGTCACTGTGCCCTTCTGGTTTCCAGTTAGAAGGTGGGAGGGGAGGTGTGTGTGTGTGTGTGTGTGTGTGTGTGTGTGGGGGGGGGGGGGTCACTGGCCACCACACATAATAGCACCAAACACCTCTGGATGAGCAGGGCCACACTGCAGCGACAACAGCAGAAGAACACTGTGGACAACAAAGAGAGGACCACTTAGATCTTCCCCAAATGGCCTCTTCCTCCCTCTGCTCCTCTTCCACCTCCTCCATCTCCCCCCCCACTATCATAATTTCCTACACCAGCCGCCGTCATTACCAAGCACGGTGAATTCTCGGTGGTGACCGCCCGGCTCGATGCCAGGAAGACGCATCCTGGATGGGACAGTGCGGGATGTGTTATCACAGAAGTGTGGATAGCAGAAAATGGCTGCCTCCCTCACTGCTGCACTTTTTTTTTTACTAAACTATCACAAGTGTTTATTTAGAGAATTTATTTTGACCGCCAGAGGGAAAATGCAGAATATATCTAATATATTCTGCATCTTTGGATGAATTTTGTTAGGATGTTTTCCTTGCTCAGGGGAATGGGTTCTAATAACCTTCGAATATAATTATGTAGTATACTGTATATATAACCTTTAACCTACTTATATATATATAAAATAAAAATAAAAAAACAAATCAATATTACTTGTTACTGAAGGCTGTTGTGTTCTCAGAGTCTTAAATCCCCCATCCCTGCATGAAACCCCTCTCTACAAGCCCAGAAGATAAACCTGGATAGATACAGTACAGTATTATTTATTTATTTTTATTTTAACTATGCTTTATTAACTTTTCCAGCCAACAACCCAAATGGGAATTTTAATCTCTTCCTGGGTCTCAGGCTCATAAAAACAAACTAGTACATATTTCCTGAGGGGTAACTAGTACCTAGTATATCATTTGCTAATTTGTCAGACTGTAGGCTTGTGTGTGTGTGTGTGTGTGTGTGTGTGAGAGAGAGAGAGAGAGAGACAGAGAGAGTGTACTTGCTTTTGGCTTTTGATTGTTTTGGGCTAAATACATTTTTAGAAACACTATAAAACACTATATAGATTTCTACAAAATTGCATTTGATAGTTAATTAATGAGTGTAATATTGTATTGTACTAGTTTTATTTTGTATGTTGATTCTGTCATAGAGTTTTGTTAAAGGCTGTATGTAGTCTATAAGACTAATCCATAAATAAATATCACGATACTATTTGAAATTCATCAACTGTCTGAAGTGTTGTTTGAGTTGTTAATTTCATCTTTAGAACTTAGTAACTTTCTTTAGAAAAATAATTTACAAATAGGCCATACAGTAATTATATTATTATTCTTTTGTGAAATAAACTGGGTTGGTCCTACTGCTGTTACTGTGTCCTGAAATTGAGCATTTCATTGTTCACAAAGATGTATTATGTTCTCACACATTTATAACTAGCAGTTATACGGGCAGTGGTGGCCTAAAGGTTAGAGAAGCGAGCTTGTGACCGGAAGGTCGTCGGTTCAATCCCCCGGACCGGCAGGATAAATCTGGGTGGGTAAAGTGAAAAGCAACGCTTGCCCCTCCCTCATTACCACCACTGAGGTGCCCTTGAGCAAGGCCCTTAACCCCAACCGCTCCAGTGGAACTGCTCAGTGGCCAGCAGATCAGACTGTGGTTGTACTGGTCAGCTTCCAGGTGTGAATGTGATCTGGGCGTTCATGAAAAAGAGAGCATTGCTCTCAGTGAAACTCCCCTGAATAAATAAAGGTGAAAAAAAAAATAACTCTCACTCACTCTTCTGCAATACTGAGCAAACAAAAAACATGCAAAAAATAGTAACTTAAACTTAAAGTGTCCAATGGGTGGGGAGTTTTTATTCCAAAACAGAGTTCAGAAGTCAGAAATCTCAGCAGCTGACCAAGTAATCACTGGGTCATTGGTACTGATCAATAACCTTATCAACCCCCCAAATATATCATGCTCATTTTGTGCGATGGGACCAAAATCTGACTTAGAATGTAGACCACAATCTCTTAATGCTCATGTGTGACCAATGAAAGGTCAAGTTGCTGCTTGCTGGTTACTGAACAGTGGATGTGCAGTGACTGAAGACCTGTCCAGCTGCTACCACTGTATTATGAATGGAACTGGAACATTAAGGCTCTTCATTGGCCTCTAAGATGATTCATTCATTCAAACTTCATTGTCTCTATAGGGGATATGACAGGGTTTACAGTAAAAATACAGTAAAAACACATAGGAGGACCTTATAAAACAGAATAGGGAGCTGAAGCAGAAGTGTAGGCCATGGTTGACTAGCGGTGGCTAACGCGATTTTCCACTGATAGCAACTTCTTGCGGTCTTCTGCAATGAAACAAAGCAATGAATTTAGGGTGTAGAAACTTACAGAAAAGACTTTGTAATAATAGAGAACTACAAGAATGTACCAACTGTTGATAGCAGGCTGATCTGGGAGAGGCGCTGTCTTGCATGGGCAGGTTTTCACCTGTTGAGATGCAATTTGGGACTTTGCTAAAGTCTGAGTTCAGGCTCATGCCTGTAACTGCCAACATTTTTTCACAGTAGCCTGTGAAGCTGTAGCTAGCTATCTAGCTATTGTAGCTTGTTCCCTTTGCAGGAGATGGAACATTCCAGCTAGCTAAAAGCCTACTGCGTAGTGTAGTTCGCTAACTAATCTTGTCGTTCATGTAAATAATGCAAATGGATTTTTGTGAAATTAAGCCAAATGAGATGTCTTGATGCCTACTACAACATATTTCAAAATCAAAGCCATATGCTTTTTAGATTGCTTATATGCTGTAACCTCCCATATACTGACACAGGGTAAAGCCCAAGGGTTGACGGAAATGGCGTCAACTTAGGCTCCCAATAGAGTTTACCACCTTTTTAGCCTGCAATAAATCTTTATGACTTTATTTCATAGTGTACATCATAGCTAGTGTTTTCAAATTGATGCAAGTTATGAGGACAGGGTTTTAAGGAAAAACCCCCATAAATGAATGGTTTTTTTGTGTGAAAATATAATATAGCCTATAGTTTACCCATCTTTTTATTTACCACTACATCCCTGCGCAACACAAACAACTTTACTAATTTAGCCAACATGGGCATGTTGCACATATTAACAAGTAATGTTTAACAAAACCATGACCCAATTACCAACTTAAAAAGCCTCATGACAAAACCGTCTCCTCCCAAGTTACAGCCATTTGGGCCTCATCCAACACTTTATTGTGTTTATTTGCCCTCTGGTAGGATCCAATGAGGCTTCATGTGACGTAAATGTGACAATAATTTGATTAGCCATATTTCAAGCAGTTGGTAATTCGGTGGGCAGAATTTTTTGCCTTGCCACGGTGTGCCTCAGGACCAAAATAATTGAGCATTACAAGAATTGATTATTAGTGTTAAGATGGTTTGACGAAGCCCAATCCAGATTAGTTCCCAAAGTGGGGTTCAGGGAAACTTAAGGGTCCATCAGGGGCTTCCAATGGGTCCTCAGTAGCGTGAAAAATAGTTTAATTTCACCGTTGTATTCAGTAGCATTTGCCACAATGAGAGAATGTAGGCTATAGCAATGATTAGTTTGATGACACGTTTCACTCCTGTTAAAGACAGGTTAAGTCCCTATTATTTCCCCACTTACAGTACACACTGATATCAAAACAAAATAAAATCACAACAAAAATCTTCTCAGATGGAGGTCTTTGGGACATAATCTGATCAAAAGGCAGTCTGTGGACCCATGTGCATTGATTTGAAATAAGAAATGTATTCTCAACATGGAAAAAGTTTAAAAATCTCTGGATGACACAGAAAGTTCCTGCAATGTATTAAAATCAAAATAGTAGCAGCAGGCCTCTTCCTGGTGGGTAACAACTGAAATGCTAGTGAGCCTGGGATATAGAGAGACTAAATTGATTTCAATGCCTTATCACTGAAACAAGAACAGATTTATCAAGATGTGAGAGAAAGGAGATCAGTGTAGCCGAACAATTTGTGGGACTATGTTGCACCCTGAAGATTGTACAGTGTAACTCATTAGCGGGAAATTTATCAACCCCCTGTGACCTGCCACATGGTAAATATTTCAAGTTATGTGAGAGATATCAAAAGATTTTCTTCACATTCTTTAACATGAACTGAAAACCATTACTGAATCCAAGCCATAATTAAAGACAGAATTTCACACTCTTGTGGTTTTGAAATTAAGAAACTGAATTGAGTTTCAGTTTGGGTCCCAGGCAAAAAAAGTGTAGGATCTCAATATGCTGTTGTTGGATTTGTCTTTTTTTCCTCTCTAACTATTTTTCTTTCAATGGACATTCTAAGTTCAAAATTGTCTGGAATGGGGCGTCCTGGTGCTCAATGGTCTACGGCCCATATAAATGTGATGTCCTGGGTTTGAATCTGACCTAGGACTTTTGTTCCATGTCATCCCTCTCCCTTTCTCAGTCTTTCCTGTCTCTCTCTACTTTGATCTGTCTAATAAAGGTGAAAATGCCCGAAAATAATCTAATTATATATATATAAAAAAAAAAATCATCTGGAATTACTTTTTAATAATTCAAAACTCGTGTTTATATTTAGTCTTCATTGGAACTTTTTTTGGCACAGTGGAAAGGCCTGTGAAATAGGCAATTAGAACATGTGGCACCAACACTGAAACACACTGAAAACAATAGAGGCTTTGCATCATGGAGGTCCATTGGAGGAACTGACTGTATGCAAATCAACCAGCCTAGAAACAGAGAGCTAGCTGAAAAAGCGTGTTGTGGTGTGGCTGTAGATCCATTCAGTAACGTTCTAAATCAAAATGAAGTCTGATAAGGTGGATTTGTTTCCTAATGCAGGTTACTGTGACACAGTAAACTGTCTTGTCTTTAGCTCTAGTCTCTACTCCAAAACACACTGAGTTGTAGCTTGAGAAGAGTCAGCTCAGTTAATCTGAACTGGTTTTTGGCTTTGTTAGTGAATTAGCTAGCAGGCTAATTTAGAAAAAGCAACTAAAATGGGTTCTGATCCTGATCCTGAACCCTTTAGACAACAGAATGAAAATGTCAGGTTGCAGGTTGAAAGCTCAAATGTAAATTGGTTCATGTTATTAGTTAGCTAAATTGTAACTATAGTCTGGTGTGCTAGCTAGCTAATAGGGTAAAAATATTGTTCCGCTTGTTGGAAGCGGAATAGCAAACGGATATTACTAGCTTTGCAACATATGTTAGCAAATATTTATAGCTAACATTGCTATAGCTAGAATGGCTTGCTTGCTTTATAGGCTACTTACCAATTGGAGGCTTGAAATAGTAGAGGTGGTGTGAGACGGCAACTCAAACGTTGGCTACTGCGGGCATATATGGAGCTTTTTTCCTATCTTTAATCAAGAGCGTGGTCTTTCAATTTGAGAGCATGATTTATTGATTTCACGTTCAGATTTTGTAATGCTTTCCCTCAAACCCTGTCCTCGCACTCAAATAGCTCCTGCTTGCACTTAGATTTGCTCTGCTTCTGCTCAAACTGTATGCTTGCTCTCAGATATAATGTTGCTTGCACACAGATTTCCTGCGCTCCAGCTTCAGCCCTTCTCCTCGCACTCAGGCTGCTTCTGTGCGCTCGTGAAACGTCTGCTCTCGGATTTCTGCTCTGCTCTCGGATTTTTTGTGCAACAACCCTGTCAAAATTCTCCAACCAATAGAATGCCAGGTGTAGTGTTGACCAATGAAATGATCCCTGCCTCGTTGCGGGTGCATTCGCTTTACTTCTTAGAGCATCCCGTACGGGCGGTTACTGTTTAACCGGGTTCATCCACTCCCGCCCTCCGGGGCTTTATTAAATACGACTTTTGGAATAAAAGGACAGTTAATGTATATACCAGCGCCTGTACTTTTTCTTTTACTATAATAGCTACATAAAATAGTAGCCGTATAGCACACCGGCCTCCCGTCGGTGTGCTAGAGGGGAAAACAACGTCACCTTCATGACTCAGGAGCGGGAGTCTCGCGGATCACTGGCCAATATGGACCGCCAAAGTCAAGGACCTCAAGTAAGTTTTTTATTTTAATGGTGCTATTACTTCCTTCAAATTGAATTGGTTAAGTCATATTTGCGGCACAAGAATACATCCATGATAATATGCTTGGCTTTCAAGTGTTGTACGTTATGGGAACATTGTTGCTAGGCAACTAACAACAAAATGGACGCCGCCGTGTTTCTTTTTTTCCTGTATTTTAGTGTTTAGGAATGGGAAAAGTACCAACAGCAAAAGTAACCAGCTAACACATTAAGACAGTAGAAAACAAAAGTAAATTCAATGAGCAACTACATTTTAAAAACGCAATTGGTGTATTGTGTATATATCCTTCTCTTCAAATGATGTTTACCGTTGCTGTGTCAAAGTCTGCTCTATCAGAAAGGTTTCACATATTGGAAATACGGTAAACACGTCCCCACTTGCAGGTATCATATCTGTAACATATCTACAATATAGCTATACGGCTACTATTTTATGTAGCTATTATAGTAAAAGAAAAAGTACAGGCGCTGGTATATACATTAACTGTCCTTTTATTCCAAAAGTCGTATTTAATAAAGCCCCGGAGGGCGGGAGTGGATGAACCCGGTTAAACAGTAACCGCCCGTACGGGATGCTCTAAGAAGTAAAGCGAATGCACCCGCAACGAGGCAGGGATCATTTCATTGGTCAACACTACACCTGGCATTCTATTGGTTGGGGAATTTTGACAGGGTTGTTGCACAAAAAATCCGAGAGCAGAGCAGAAATCCGAGAGCAGACGTTTCACGAGCGCACAGAAGCAGCCTGAGTGCGAGGAGAAGGGCTGAAGCTGGAGCGCAGGAAATCTGTGTGCAAGCAACATTATCTGAGTGCAAGCATACAGTTTGAGCAGAAGCAGAGCAAATCTAAGTGCAAGCAGGAGCTATTTGAGTGCGAGGGCAGGGTTTGAGGGAAAGCATTACAAAATCTGAACGTGGAATCAATAAATCATGCTCTCAAATTGAAAGACCACGCTCTTGATTAAAGATAGGAAAAAAGCTCCATAGGCACAGCTCCATCCAGATTGAAGCGCTTTGCTAGCTCTAGCCTTTTCTGATGTAAATTGGTGAAACTCTCCTCACTAAAATGGTCACTGCAGACCCACATTCGGACATGGTCGATTTAATCAGCTGTTAACCTTCTGCCCTGGCCCTTGATGAACTGTAACCATTCTGATAAATACTTTGAATCCTTTGGAAACACGTGCAACGTTGAATCAGTGGATTTGTATCCAGTAACAGCACATAATCGGCGTGCCATGCTGGAAAGCTACGCACTATCTTAAATAAGCTTAATGGTGGATAACAGCTGCAGCGGAAGGGTTCGAAAGTCCTGTTCTGATAGGATTTCCCCAACTCTTACGTGTGAAAGCAGTTTTTAATCCCTCCCTGGCAGAACTGCTCGTTTGGCTAAACTGAACTTTGAAAGGCCACAACTCCTACACCATAAGAGCTAATGGGGGCGAAAAATGGTCAGTATTTAAACACAACGCAACTGACAACAGTGTGTCAAGAACATATGTAGAAATATATGACTGAAAGTATGAAAATTATCTGAATTACAGCATTATAAGGGTGTGCCAAAAACAGTAATGGAACATATTGAGACAAAGGAGAAAAATGAATGAAAAATATGTACGATATGAAATTTTGATGTTATTGTACACTCGCTACACTCTCCTCTACAGCTGTAATACTCTATGCAACAATGCAGACTGCACATAATGGATGTAGAATGATGTACTTTCTGGTCTTGCACTAATGCGGCCCTGTCCTGTCCTCTGTACCATGTGACGTGTGAATCAGTAGCCTATGTACTGTGTAAAGTTGTAAAATGTCAGTTTAAAAATCTTTGTACATTTATTTTAAACTGTTTATGATTTCAGTTATCAGGTTGAAATGCCATTAAATGGATTGCATCAACCTATTTAAATGGACTACACACAGAAAAATAAAGGTGCCAAAAATGGTTCTTCGGAGTGATACCATAGAAGAACCATTTCTGGTTCCACAAAGAACCTTTCAGACCAAGGTTTTTTTTTTACAAAACATTTCTGCTCTCCTTTGCTTAGACACCTGCATTGTGGTTTTGTTTATCGTTTGCAATTGCACAATATATTCTATGGAAGGGTTTGGATATTTCCTACATTTATACCATCACCCACCACCCAATAACTAAGAATTAAGATCCCTTTAATATCCCAAAGGACCATATATGGTTCTTTCACTCATGAACCATATATGGTTCTTTGGGATTTTTTTTTAATAAAGATTAATTATAATCAATAATAATAAATATTCAATAATACATTTCAATAATATAGATTCTTGAAAGGTTCTTTGTGGAACCAGAAATGGTTCTCCTATGGCATCACTCCGAAGAACCATTTTTGGTTCCAGTTCAAACCTTTATTTTTCTGTGTGACTAAATGTCGTAATTTAATGACGACATTTTCACATTTTTCTTGGATTTAGAAATTATTATTAGCATTATGATTAGTAGTAGTAGTAATAGTAATAGTGGTATTAATAGTAGTAGTAGTAGTAGTAGTAATAGTAATTATAGTAGTAGTGGTAGTAATGAATCATTGAATCACTGATCTTCATTTGCAGAAACATATGAAAGAACATATTTTATTGACTATCTGCCCTTTTTTTTTTTTTTTACTCATTCGATTATCTCAGAATAATCATTTTAAGGTCAGACATCAGATTATGGGAGAAAAATAGCGCTGCTCACTGTTTCTGGTCTTTTTTTTCTTTTTTTTTCCCTCAAAGTTCAATGTCTCAGAGGGCGACAAAGAGAAACGTTGATGGTTCCTGGCATTATATGATATTATCGAATTTCATTTTGTTTTCTCTCTTCGTGACCGACCTGCACATGCCCGTCCGCAGGAGGAGGAGGGGGGTTGCTGACGTGAACCGGAGGGGGGGGGGGGGGGGGGGGGGGGGGCAGCCTAATAATAAAAGGTGGCCGGAGTCCTCAGTTTATCCGACCCACACACACATACACACACGCACACCAAGCAACTTAACCACTTGCTTCAGAGAGGAATCAAGGGGAAAAAGTCACTTCAAAGGTAAGTCTGCTTTTTCAGCGTTCACAGGGACTCAGATATTATTACTCGGATATATCAAATAATTTTCGGTTCAAGTTTCTGCCATGAAAATAAACTTTTTCCCTTTCCCCCCCTCAGATGCAGAGGTGCTTTGGGGTTTTCTGCGTGTCGCTCATCTTTTGCGCAACTCTCTCTGAGACCATCGGGCTGGTCATTGCGGTAAGCCGCTACTGTATTTATCACTTATTTGTACGTTGCATGCGTTGTCTTTCTTTCTCTTACAATGGAAAACGTTAATGTGAAAATGTGAATTCAAAGCACATGTGTTTTGTTGAAAATTTCAATAGGTGAAAAGTGTTTTTGTTTATGTTTTCAACTGCCGTTACATGTGACAACTTGTCCAAACTTTATTTCTCATGTAAAGAGACAATTCACAGGTGAAAACATCACATGGGAAATAGGAATGTTCACATATGAAAACCAACATATGTCCAGAAAACTTTGAATGCTTTGAATTCACATGTGGGTTAGACTTTTTTGTAAAGGCAAACATCTACCCATCGATTTACATATACACACACACATACAGTATAATGCAAGTGTTGTGTGAGTATAGTAGCCTATGTGTGTATGTGCAAGTGTTTTATACAGGAATATAGTGGAGGGTAAACCCACTTAAACTCCATTAAACCACATTTTTATTTGCAGAATAGAGTTTATCCAGTTTTTTTTAGGCTCACATCAAATCTTTGAGATAAATTCATAGTAAAGATCATAGTAAGTGGTATCAAACTGATGTAAATGAAATGAGGATAGGGTCTTTTAAGGGGGAAACGCATAAATTAATACTTTTCTGAAAGTATATTGATTTCAACTCATATTGGTGGTTGTTTGCCTGATGATGATCACCGACTGGAGGTCATAATTTAGCCTCCTTTTTATTTCCCACACATCGCCATTGATGCGTATAATCTCCTGTCTATAAGTAGTCATATCTATAGTATAATTCATGTTTTGTCTGAAAGTATAATTGTTTTTTGCTCATGTTGGTGGTTGTTTGTCAGACTGGAAGTCACAGTTTACCCTCTTTTTTATTTACCACTACATCACTGGTTTTATACCAAGTATTTCATATATGTGTGAACATTTCATATGCAGGTGTGAACAATAATGTCTGTCATGTGTGTGTGTCTCCCCCCGTCCTGGCAGGCTAAGGAGAAGCGTGGCTGGACTCTGAACAGCGCAGGCTACCTCCTAGGTCCCCGTAAGTAACGACTGCACACACACTGACTGCTGTTGCACTTGACTAGTATTCAGCTTTTATCCCCCCAAAAAACACCCATGTGTCAGTTTCAACACATCTGGAAATGTCATTTAGGACAACATGCCAAGACCAAAAAATCTATCAATGTTAATGTGTTTTTTTTCCACACATTTCAACACATGCTGTAGAATGATAAATAGGGACTATATTGGTTATTTATTAAAACTCAGACCTGGTCCAGTCATTGTGGTCCATCTCTGATATGATGGATATGATGCAGTTTGATTGATTACATATTTATTGTAGAATTGATCAATACTACACTGGTTGTTCACCTTAACCTGAACTGTTAGTTCAGTATGCAGCAATATGTTTTATCATCATAATTGTTCTTATCATTGAGTTTCAATGGAGCGTTTTACTGTCCCATGATGGTCTAAATGCTGTTTCAGAGGCTATTTCACTCTGACAAAAATGCAATTCTGGGGGAAAAATGAATATTTTGAATTTGTTTGGCATGAAAATGATCAAATTTCATTCATTTTGGTGGCTTCAATCCAAAAAATATCAGTACCAGCCTTCAAAAACCTTTTTCGATCGAACCCTGTTGAAAAGTAACGCAAAATGCCTGTCGTCCTAAATGACGCTTCCAGATGTGTTGAAAAGAATACTGTACATTACAATCAACTACACTAACTCAAACGGCTGTACTCAGCTACTAACCCCATCACTAACTGTGACATCAACACCCAGCTCCATCTCCACACTGCTGATCAGAGTCTCTCTCCATTAGACTGAATACTTTCTAGCTGTGCATGATTCTGCGTAAATGTGCTCAGTGTAGCCTGTGGTTGTCGAGTCTTTTAGCTTCGCATAAACACAGAGGCATCAATTCATTTAACCGTAAGCTATGGCAAAGTCCCTGTACCTAATATTTACTGTCGACACGTCCAGAAATCCCACTTATATCCACTACATTTCTGTTTATCTCACGATGCAATTCAATACACAATATGGGGCTCACGATTCAATACAACCACGATAAGAAGTAATAAATTAAAGTTCAATGACAACAAAGTCTGACTGTGCAGAATTATGTTTATTTCGGAGCCACAAGTCTTTCTAGTGATGGCATTGGCTCGCTAGAATGTAAACAACAATTTAAAAATGTCATTACAAAGTGCAAATAATATAATTTGGATGGAGAGCTTGTGAAACTGTAATGGTCAAGTGTCTCATTTGTGATTACTACAGCAGAATAACATGCAGCTAATATCGCGATTCTTTTTTCTGCCCCACGATACGTATCGTCACATTTTGTATCGCGATATATTGAATTTCTATATATCGTCCCATCCCTGATGACTGACAATAATCTATTACACTGTCCAAATAATATCTTGTCAGTCATCGGTCAGACATTTAGGGGATATAAGCAGGTTTGGACGTTTTGGTGGTAAATGATATTAGATGCAGGGACTTTGCCATAGCTTTGGGTTTAGTGAATTGCTGCCCAACCAAAGGCTGAGCCAGGAGAAAAGTTGCATTGGCCAGTAGGAGTCGCTGCTAGGGAGAAGGAAAAACTCTGATTGGACCTTTTTCTCTACTCAAAAATGATCCCAAACCAACCATAATCAGAAAATATGAGAGACAGGATGAATAATTCAAAATTATAATTGATGTAATGAGTAAAAAGATATAAAATAAACCTGTGTGCTATGGATTGGCCTAAAAAAGTGAGAATTTGAGGAAAGGTGATGATACATGGGCAACTTTTAGAGGCAATTCATAGAGGCAACATTGCCTTTAGCAGAGTCACCATCAAAGCCACAGTGGATAACATAGTGGCTGAGAGGAACACATGTGAAATGAAACACTGGTTACTACCCAGCAAGCATTGAAAACCTGTATAAATATAGCACCAAAATGAAAGTTGAGATGCCCGTAGCTGGTAGCTACCTGGATTATTTGGTGAAATCAGGACTTAAATATCTTTCTGATATCAGTTCAAAGCTGTGTAACAGTGCGCAAAGTTCGCTTCAACAATGGAATTCTTGCATGCAGGGAATCAAATCCAATGTGAATGCTCAAAAAAAGAGGGAGGTAGCACATTCAAAATTGGGGAAAATTCTCTGGACATTGGATTTTTTTACTGCGTCATAATTTTGCGCTTGTTTGGGCTGACGTTGAACTTGGTCTCTGCATGTTGCAGTCCATGAAATGCTTGCTGGGCAGCCTGTTTATGACACTACCAGTCAAAAGTTTGGACCCACCTGATTGAATGTTCTGTGTTTTTCATTCTCTTAAAGCCATTTTGATCTAAAGGCTTCTGCTTAAATGCTTGAAATTTGTTTCTTAGACAAATATAAATAGTGAAGTTGATCCTATGTATGAATTTCTTTCCAAAGCTTTTGTCTTTCCATCAAGGCAAAGGGCGGCCACTTTAAAGAATCTAAAATATAACATAGTTTTGATTTGTTTAACACTTTTTTCGTCACCGCATAATTCCATTTGTGTTATTTCATAGATATGATGTCTTTACTATTATTCCAAAATGTGAAAGAAAAATGTGTGTGTCCAAACTTTTGACTGGTAGTGTATATATCTTGAAAATGTTGCCCGTGTAGCAAGGCTTTAAAAGGACTCCTCTCCTTTAAATCAATGCTATCTGTCATGTCTTTGTCCCTCGCAACAGAACTGAACATTCAACCTTCTGTAGAGCTTTAATGATGCCAGCTAATTTAGTATAATTTACAGATTGCCTCATTACCTGGAGGACAAATTGAGTGAATAGTGGTCATCCCGATGTGTGTGTGTGTGTATGTGTGTGTGTGTATGTTTTATCCATTTGTGGGGTCCGAATCTCTCCACAAGAAGAGAACCTGGAAATGTTGTGTGTGTGTGTGTGTGCGTGTGTGTGTGTGTGTGAAGCCCAGGTAAAGGTTGCTCCTGCCTCATCCTGTGTTTCAGGTCGTATTGATCACCTAATTCAGATAAAGGATTCTCCCAGTGCCAGAGGCAGAGACGAGCTGGTCACTCAATGTAAGATAGAAGCGTACGGCCGCTGCAGGGCCTTGGTGTCAGGCCAGGAATTGCTGCATCCAAACGTCCTGCCGCTTTACCGCTTCCATCGTCCATGCTCGGCATTCTTTGTCTTTCTACTGCTGTCTGCGCTTGTGCATCGAAAAACGCCGCTTGGGCTCTCTGTGCTTTAAGCAAAGAACTTCACGGGACTCTCTTATGGGCGTCCGTTGGGTACGGCGAGATGTGGCAGTCAGTCAGCATGTCTTAGACCAGTGATTCTCAACCCTTCTCATATCAAGGACCCTAAATTTAGCACACATTCGGGCCACGGGCCGCAATGATGAGATTTTGTCTCTCTGACCCAAATCTGAGAATATTTTTATTGTTAGATATGATTTTGTCCAGAATTCCATGACTATCTGTATTGTAGGTAGAGAGATAACAGAGAAACTATGATCAAAATAGTCATTCTTCTACATTCTCATAATTGTGTTAAATTATTCAAATTCAATTACTTAAATGAAATAATGCTATAAGTTCAGCAATTCATCAATTTGCTGGGGACCCCCCCAAAGACCCCTGGTGGTCCCCAGACCCCACGTTGAGAACCACTGCCTTAGACTTACGTGAGTCCAAATCTGACCTTTGTAATAGAGAGGATCAGGGAAACGATCCCAAGAAGTTTATTTGGAGGCCATATTTAAAAAAGAAATCACATCAGGGAAGAATTCAGGACCAGTGTTCCTTCTGAACTGATAGTTCAGTGACCTACGTCTAATAATTTATCACATTTACTAATAATAATATCTTGTCAGTCATCAGTCAGAAATGGTTTGATAGTTTCTGTGCTTGTACTGTATCTAATGAACCTGAAGCACTGGATGTATTTCCACTGCTGTGACCTTTTGCAACTCAGGGATTCTTAAGATCTGGGAGAAAAGAGGTTTTAGGCTACATTTTCAAGAAAATATAAATTCTAATTCTAAAAGCTAAATCTCCTGCAGTTTTTCAGAGCATGGTCTGGCATGTCACTGTTCCTGCTCCCTAATAGCACATAGGGGTATTTAAATGATACTGTCTTTTGTTCAGATATTGCATTTCCTTGAATAGCTCGCTTTTCAAATGTCGTGATTATGTAAGTTTGTCTTTTACATCAAGGACGCAACATAATACTCATGAACATAAAAACACATATGAACTTAGGAAAAGCAGGTGTTTTAATGGATCGACACTAATGGCGGTGCAGGATATAAACACATTTATTAAAAAAAACAACCTAAAAAACAAAAAACAGTGCATCTGACAGTGGACCAACAGGCAATGATAGGCAAATAGGCAAAAGGCAATGACTACTACTACTACTACTACTACTAATAATAATATTATATAATTGTATTATATAATTAAATAATGATTAAAAGCAGTATACATATATATATATATATATATATATATATATATATAACCCAAAATACATAATTGCATAGTATTTAATAATTGACAATTCATTTTTCTACCCCACGATACATATTGTCACATTTTTGCATTGCGATATATTGCATTTCTATATATCGTCCCATCCCTACTATCGATGCATATTACACAGCAATAGAATACATAAACGTTATGATATATGTAATTCAATTAAGTGTACAGGTAAAAACACAAGAGGCCATAGTGAGAAGAAGAGCAGTTTTTACCTGGAAGATTAAACCATTATTAATCCGTTCTGTTTCTGTCCTCTAATTGGACTGTCTAAGTATAATAAAAAAAATAATAAAAAAATAAAAACACAGCGAGGGGTCAGGAGGTAAAGCTCACAGCTCAAGCACTACTTTAGCTAATGAGGAAGCTGCTGGGATGAGTCAGCCACTTGACGTTCCTCCTCTTCAGCCCCATGTCACGTCCACTCATACAGCAGCTGAGTAGCTTGAAAAGTGTCCAACAGTTTGTCCTTGGCTTTGTTCGTTCGCTAACAATGTCACAAAGCCCTTTACATGGACCTAGGCCCGCTATAGATAAGAATGGCGTGATGCTTCAAATGGGCCAACCCTACAAGGTGCGGTACAAGTGCGAAACCCTATTCAGTTTCTATGGGCAAAACAAAAAATTGACATTTTCTGTGTTCTAGTAATTCAGTAGTAATTCTAGTCATTTTCACGTCTGTTAAACAACTGCATGACTATTATAATTGAATTATCTGGAAGTTGCACAATGCTAACGAGCTAGCAAATTTCCGTGCAGACTTCCGTTCAAGACAGGATTTGTGTTCCCATTTTGACACTTCAAGAAAAAACATTTTAACGATCTTGTTAAAATGTTGTTTGACAGCCATGAAAAGGTAATGTCAAATTATTTACACCATAAATATTTCACATAAATTATTAGAACACAGACAAAGCAACCACAGAAAATGTTGATTTAATGTTTTGCTCATAGAAATTGAATAGGGTTTCCCACTTGTACCGCACTTTGTAGGCGTGGCCTTATGCCATTCTTATCTATGGTACATTCTCTCTAGAGGTGAGAGAATGTCACACTCAACTTGCCTATCACCAAAGATCAGAGTTGTGACTTTGCTCGTCAACTCAAGTCCCAAGTCTCAAGTCTTGAGGCACAAGTCTCAAGTCTTGTCCAAAGTCTAAATGTAGAACAGCAAGTCAAGTCAGAACAAATCTAGAGTCCAGTATCAATTTAATATCTTAAAGAAAACTAAATATCTAGGACTTTTCAATACAATATGGTTTTAATAGGATAAAAGCTTGGTAAGAGCATCATGAGTTTGATTTCTATAATAGTTTCAACTTCAATAAATTCAATCATTCCATACAAATTCAGAAAACAGAATTTAAATTCAGTCATCTGATGGAACAAATCTCATCACTTTCAGTCAAGTCATTTACACAAACACAAGATCTCAAGTCAAGACTTTAGAAACCTTTTCAAGTCATCAAAGTTCAAGTCAAAGTCAAGTCCCAAGTCACCAGAACCCAAATCGAGTCTCAAGTCTTCTCCTCATGCATCAAGTCAAGTCTCAAGCAATTCAAATTATGACTCAAGTCTGACTCGAGTACAAGTCATGCGACTCGAGTCCCTGCCTCTGCCAAAGATACACACATTTCTGTGTCTAAAATTCTGTCTCGACCTTACCCTAACCCTAAAACACATTGCCACTCTCAATAGGAATAGGTCCATAAAACCAGAGAGTATAGCTAATGATTCATCCCATGCCTGAGCATATCATTTTGCTTGTGCATTCTCATTTTCTTCTTCTTCCCATCACCGTCATTGTTACGCCTCTTTGTGTGTGAAATGTGCAGTTCTTCCCATTTTTTTTTTAAACGATTGTATTGTTTTATTCCTCCTATTGGTGAAATATCTTGTTTTATAGCAATTCCATGAGCCAAGCCCTGCAGGTGGTCCGTACAAGTTTGGAAATTGAACCAAAGCATTCTAAATAAAACACCATGCTGAAATAGACGACTGACTTTACACCCATGTCCTTTAGGTCTTCTTATGAGCGTTAGGCAGAGGTTCACCATGTGTGCACTGTGTGTGTGTGTGTCTCTAATGTGTGATGCTTCTGATACGGTGTGATGTCAGTTAGGAAATGTGTGCATGTACTTGATGTTAGATTACTTAATCTTACATTATGAACGCATTGAATTCAACATGAATTGAGCTCAGTCCTGCATTCAGTTGCATGAAATGATCGCTTGACCCCGTCTACTGTCTTATCTGTATGACTGTATCCATTTTGACCAATCTTTATTGTCCAGATGGCATTGACGGACACAGGACACTAGGAGACAAGCCGGGCCTGGCTGGCAAGAGAGACATGGCCCAGGACGAGGACTTCAGAACAGGTCTGTGTAAAGCCTGACATCTAATGGTAAAAAGCATGCTACTGAAATTGCCATCTGCTATTGGCTGATCTTTGGTGCCAGGTGCTGTCACCTTCTATAGAGTTCAACAGGTGGTGACATCACAACAGTAACATCTGGAAGATCTTGAAGCTCCTTGTTGTCCATGCTTAGCTTTGTGCATGCTTTTGAGTGTGATTAGTTTACTTATGCCACCAAAGTGCTTTAGTTTTACATTTTGAATATATTGTCAGAAGTGAATATCCCTTTGCCTTTACCTTGAATTTGCTTGTTGGAGACAAAAGTCTGATTTATTTTTCATGTCAGGCCTCAAGGCAATAAAAACTAGAACATTTGAGAAGGTGTGTAGACTTTTGATAGCAACGGTATATTTGACACTATATAGACTGCAGTTCTTTTGTGCTCTGCCTCCACAGAGGCCCTGAGAATAGCAGATGAAGACGTCATCCACACTGTCATCGACTTCCTATCATACCTCAAACTTAAAGGTTCGCTTTATCATTTCTGTCTCTACTCATTTCTGCTCATCCAAGTATGTTTTAACCCAGCAAGTTGACCGCATTCTGCTTTACAGCAGTGGCCTGGGGGGAGTAGTTGTAAGGGGAATTCAGATTAGGTTTGGTCTGATATGGGGTCTTGAAGGCAGACAACCAATATTTTGTACCAATTTTAAAAATGTTCAATTTTCATGCCAAGAAATTCCAACATGAAACAGGTATTCAGTAAATCTCATCACTTGTCTTATATTTTAGATTCTTTAAAGTAGCCGCCCTTTGCCTTGATGGAAAGGCAAAGGCTTTGGAAAGAAATTCATACATAGGATCAACTTCACCATTTATATTTGTCTAAGAAACAAATTTCAAGCATTTAAGCAGAAGCCTTTAGATCAAAATGGCTTTAAGAGAATGAAAAACACAGAACTGGTCCAAACTTTTGACTGGTAGTGCAAGTGTGTGCTTTCCCGCTTATATGTCTGTTCTATCTATACGAACAGCTTTGAATGTGCTCTGACTCTGAAGGAATCCTTGGTGTGTGTGTGTGTGTGTCTGTGTGGTTGCAGAGATGGGAGCCTTGGACAGCCTGCCTTCCTCTCTGACATCAGAAGAACTGGCCAATCCCTAACCCGTCTGCCGCCTCGCCTCCCGTTCGCCTCCCTCAACCCAAGTTATCTGTTTCTGCCCAACATATTACCTTACTATAGCTCCATTCCAACTCAAAAGGCTGGATTTACCCTGGTACCAAAGATCTGATTCTTTCACAGTTTGTGGCAGAGGTCCGACCTCATCACAGCTGTCCATACTGGGAGAAACCACACACAACCTGATGTTTCAGATCTTTTCGCTCCTGTGTAAATGCAACCTTAGATCCACTGTAGGTCAATGGGACTCGAAGTTGGCGTTGGGAAACCTGTGAGATATTTCAATGTGTATTGACTGTGGGTGGCTCTGGGTAATAGGAACTGCGGCATTCTGTTCAAAAAACGCTCATACTGTATTATCATCTTAATGTACCATCATCTGATGTGGGAGAAAGGAGTGGAATAAACCGACAAATGGCATTGGACTCGGACCTTGAATTTATTTCTTCCCTTCATTAATTTACAGAATATTTATCAGCAGCAGCTCAGCAGCTAATGAGAATTTCTCACTTTGAAACAAAGTTACCAGAATGCATGTTTGTTCCATGCCCAAACAGCTCTATGCATTACACTCATATACAATGCATTTCATCTGGCTCATGGTACTGTAAAACATAACAATTCCTGGGCAGTACAGCTGTAATAGAACAGGAGATTGTACAACGCATTAGAGTACTCAGATTACCATTTGTGGTAACTAGCAACATAACGTGTTAGTTTTTCAATTTGTGTAATCCATTCATAGTTACATTTAAAATTAGAATGTCATTACTTTTAATTTTCTTACATATTGTTTCATATTTTGTAAGCACAATAAAAAAAAAAAAGAAATAAGAAATAAGTGACAATCCCTGGGCACCTTATCTGCATAAGACCAACAGTCTTGCATCGCATTTTGAAAAAATAATAATAAATATAGCCGCAAGCGGCGATTGAGGGGTCCAAGCACAATTTGATAAGACAGACAGATAGACAAAACATTACAGAAGGTAGAAAGACACACACAAAAACTGACATGTTGTGAAGATCAAACATGCAGTCTAACACCGGCTTTTGTGTTGGCCCGTGACTTCTGTCAAGTTCATCATTTCATTGCAACCACATTGTTGAAGTTATTCACAATGGCCAGACTTTCTATTAGAACACATACCGCTTGTTCTTGACAACTACTGACTTCAGAGAGGACAAGCCTGGATTTAAACCCACAACTTTCCACACGAGAGGCAGACACTTCACCTACTGAGCTAAACTCCTGTTACAGGAATACAGAGGGGAAAATAACTAAAGGGAGAAGTATTGTGATACTGCAGCCTATGATTGACAGCGCTAATCACTTTATCAAACATTGTAGTACTCTCCATTAACGAATAAAACAATACTAAGTCACATGGGCCAGAAAGCCACTGCTGCACTGCTCTCTATGGGTTGAAAGGTCTGGCCACACCCCAATCAGTGATGCCAATCAGGTATTTTGCCATTGACAGATGATGTCAAACACCTTTTCTACATTCTGTGATTTAGTGTTGATTTACTTTTCATGAAACTTCAGAAAGGTCACAGTTCATCAGGGACTTGAACTCACAACCTTGTGGTCTAAAAACCAGAGCTTTACCACTCTGCCAACTTCCACTATGCTGTGTGCCATAGTGGGGAAAACTGAGTAGTGGGTGGAGTTTCAACCCACCTGCCAATTTTTGGTGTTTCTAGGTCTTACAGTTTTTGCTGCACAAACACTTTTAGCTGAGAAAAATAATAATAAGAAATTTTCACAGGGTCACAATAGGCAACCTTCGACTTAATATGACCTCATTAAGCACTTGAAAACATACCACATGCATGAATTGCTGCATTGTTGGCAAGTAGGACTTGGCCACCTGGGGATTAGATCCCTGGACCTTTGTATCCCCGGAGAAGGTGACTTACTCACTGCACCACTGGGAAGACATGGTGTTCACACCTTCTCACAAGTTGAGGCAATGACATCACATGCAAAACGGGGGTATTTTTGTCTATTTAAACTTAAAATGCTTACAACAGTCAAAATGTTAGTGATAAAATTCTGAAAAAAATCACACATTCTGCTGGTTTTGGGTGTATTGTCAAATATTTTGGTGAAGTTTGATCAAACATTTGGCGAAATAGAAAATGATGTGCATACAGTACTAATTACAGTAAGATATTGAATATCACTGTGGACTCACAGTTTGACCGATCTGAACACCATTTGACACACTTGATATCTACCATCTAGAGAATGTCTGTGTCAATTTTGGTAGCATATGAATGAAGACTTGTGGAGATATAGATGTTAATTGATTTTGCATATTTTGAAAAATATACAGTGACGGACTTCTGAATTGACCATAGGTTGCAGTGAGGCAAACTTTTGTCACAATTCAGTGGATGTTCAGCTCTGTAGGACGTACGGGTGATTTATTTAGATTTTTTGAATTTTGGAATGTGAAATGTCTAGAAATTTAGATTTGTTGTAATAAGCCATGCCCACTTTAATCAATCATTACCAAATTTTATGCATCGACTGAGTCATGACCCTAGATCGTGCGAACTGAATTTCGTACGAATCCATGTAGCCGATTACGAGATATAAACTTTTTGCATTTATAGCGCCCACTAGTGATGGAACTCCAAATACTTTTGGGGGCATGGTCAAGCAACACTTCTCAACATGTGTTTCAAATTTTGGCTTAATTCGATGAATGGTTACTGAGTTATGGGCAATTTAGTGTTATGCCGTGTTTCGTTAAAAGTTTATTGGTCGATAAAAGCCAAACCATATGACCTATTAATAACCTTTATGCAAATTTGAAAGTTTCGTGTGAATCGGATGAACGGCCTAGGAGGAGTAGCGAAAAAAGAGTTTCGGACAAAATTCAAAATGGCAGAAAATCTAGTCAGATGGAAATGGGCGTGGCCTATGCAGATAGATGCGGAATGACCCAAGGAATTCAGTGGAAAGGGAATTTTGATTCTACGACCTACGGTTCAGAAGTTATAGGCCAAAAGTTGCTTGTTATAGCGCCACCATCTGGTCGACATGGGTGAATGGCCTTGCCTGAGTAGTGGGGGGCCATAGGAACCCACCTGCCAAATGTGGTTGCTCTGGGACTTACGGTTTCTGAGCTGCGCATACTTTTAGCGGAGAAAAATAATAATAAGAAGAATCCTTACAAATACAATAGGGTTCCAGCACCTTCGGTGCTTGGACCCCTAATAACACAAACCATGTTGCTCCTGTTGTTTGTGTATGTTTTGGAAGTGGATTACGCAAAAGTATTCTAACAGGTTTCTTTCAATGAAGAGTAACTTTGTCACGTATCTAGTTACTTTTTAAGAAAAGTAACGAAGTAAAGTAACTATTTACTTTTGTAAGTAACTTTCCCCGACACTCATGGATAGACTAGAGAGATGACGATCTAAATTGACTCCAAGAAACCCTTGTATAGAACTTTTCTGAAGAAAGTTTACAAAGTGCTTCACAATCAAGACAAAAGACACAGAAACAAGGTTACAAAAGAAAATGGCAAAAACAAAAACATAGCCAAAGGGTAGCAGAGGGATATGGAACCCGGTTAGGGTAAGATCATAACAGCAAACCAATGGCAGAAAGGGAAGCAGAAATAGGTAGAAATAGGTCTTAAAAAGTGATTTAAAAGCCAATTCTCCACTCCAAAGAGTAAGGTGCTCCTTTAATCTTAAAACTAGATTTAGGAACGACCAGAAGGTCTGGTCTCCTTTAGTCTTATAGGACAATTCCAGCATGATTGGAGTTTTTTGCTCATTTTTGACAGTTTACATCCAGTTTACAATTCGTTTTACCTGCATGCACCACGATTAAAGATATTTTTAAATCTGTTTTGCCAAACCTCTCATGCTCATTCACCCCATTCAATTCCAAACAGCATAGAAAACAACTTCTTAGCCTTAGAACATACCACTTTCGGGCTATTACAAGTCCAATTTCCGCGCTTTCCTCTCCAACGAAAATCTTTCAACCAATAGCTAACGTTCTCTGTGGTGACGTTAGGCCCCGCCTCCTGTCAACCTCAACCTTGTCAAGACGACAGACAAACCAAAGCGAGACACTTCCTCCAGCTACAGTCTGTAAAATTAAACGGAAATTAAAGCTAGATTTGACATGATTACGGCTTAAAACTGGGAGTACCTCGTAATATTTAGACAGCGTTCAATTAAAAATATTTACTTTGAAAAACAACTAAGAGAATGAAAAAAATAGCTAATATTTCATAAGGTGATTAAAGCACTGGAAAACAATTTAGTGATGAAAAACAGTAAAGGAATGCAGGAAACAAGGAACTCCAATCACACTGGAATTGTACTTTAAAGTCACAATGAAATGGTTAGCAGTAGGTGTAAATAAAAATTCCAACCAATAATGTCACAGATTTTTGAGCAATCCCCTCCCCTCTCATCAAAAAAATAAAAATAAAACTGCCTTTCTCTCCCTAACTGATATACCATTGGTTTACACTACGTAAAATACTTTCAAGGCTTGAAATTAACTTTTCCCATCGATTTCCCAGTTGCTCAAGATGGCCGAACATTTTTTCCTCAACATATGATCAAAGGACTGCAGAGAATCATCTTTATCATAAATAAGGTTGACTGTAAAAATGTCACTTCAAAATACATTTGTAATGCAAATGTAGTCTGTAGCTTCTGAGCAAGAAAGAATAGAATACCTATTTTTTTTTGGTCAATTATTTTTATTGGGAGTTGTATCGTACAAAAGTTAACAATGAACATTAAACAGTGTGGGTTTCATATTTCAGAGATATCTAGTGCATTGTTCTACATTTCAACCATTTGTATTCATATCAGAGTTGGCAGTGTCCTCTTTGTTTGTGATGTAGGTCATCCATTTGTCCCATTTTCTATGGAACACATCTTCCTTAGTCCTTAGGATAAATGTTAATTTTTCCATTGCTAATATTTCCCCTACAATATCCATCCATTGTTCAAGTCCAGGGGCTTCAATTTTGTACCAGTTTCTGGTGATTGCTTTCTTGCCAGCAACAAGTAAAATCTTACAAAGGTACCAGTCACATTTTAATACCACGTCCTCTGATATTACACCAAGGTATAGCACCTTACAGTCATTGCAGATTTCATATCCTAAGATCTCTCTCAAAGCTGAGCATATTATCCCAGAAAACCTTGATCTTTTCACATCCAAAATATATGAGAGTGATCAGCATCCATGTGCCAGCAGTCTCCAGCATTGCTGTGGTCTCAAGAGGTGTTTGCTTTTGATGAAGGGTGTAATAAAAAAACAAATTAAGTTTTTCCAACCAAATTTGTAGTATGCTGCGCTACGCACATAGAATGCCAATCATCCTCTGATAATTCCTGAAAGAATCTGTTCATATTCTTCACTTAATACATCAATCACAGTATTACCTTCCTTTAGCCCACCTCCATCTGTTTTCATATAGAAATTAGATCAGAGAACCTTATTTCTTCACTAGTCCAAGTTTTTGTTTATGGTGTTTATTTCAGCAGTACGGATTGCTGGTTATGTTTTTTTTTTTTTTTTTTTTTACCATGGCAAGTTGTTCCCAGAGTAGTTCTTGAATCCTCCATGGTCCTTGTCTGTGAGACTGGCGATGACAGCGAGCACCCCAGAGACACTCTCCTCCACTGTCAGTGCAGCCTGAAACAGACAGAAAGACATGCTCAGAACTATTTGATTCAACTGAAACTGAAAAACAACAAAGGAATATGAGATTATTGTTCATATCCATTATGGTTTGGCTTCATACACAAGGCAAGCTGAATACAATACCATAGGCTAGTAGGTTAGCACTTTTGAAATTTTCGCATGTTGGCGGCCCCAAATAGCAATGAGAGGTAATAATTTGAATTTTGAGCACTTCAATACCCACAAATCCTGTAAGGTGAGGTCAGTAAACGTCACACAGCTCATGTTTACCAACCCAGCCGCTCTGTGATGCTTTATACCAAAGAGAAGAGGGAGGAGAAAGATCTAATGTTGGTGAGTCCAGCTTTCTCTGGATGGAGCGCTGCTCACTGCTGTTAGGAGACACTTTGGATTGATTCATCCCCTCCTGTGTGGAGAAGATTTTTTGCCAGTGTCCATACCAGACACCAGAATTTCATTTGACCAAATAAGATGGGACGCTCTTCTCTGTTGCAGCCCCGCTTTGTGATTTAGGCTGATGAGACAGGTGAATTTAACGCCCTCCTAAATCTATTTTGTCTCACCAACACAGTACATTAACATAGCTTCTCAGTCAAATATAGTTTCTATGTATAAATATGTGAGCTGTGACATTAAGGGATAGGAAAGGATAGGATACTTACGTCAGGCCCTCCCATATCAGTTTTGACCCAGCCGGGGTGCAGAGACATACAGAGGATTCCATCTGACTCCAGATCAGTAGCTAGACACCTCGTCACCATGTTCAACGCTGCCTACACACATCGGGAAGCAATACCAAACGATATGGAAGTGAGAACAAAACGACTTGAAGGTTCAAAGCAACGACTTGGGAGTGCTTGCAGTGCTAGCCGCCAAGACGCCATGATTAAACTTTTCTGTAGAGTTTGGTTGCTCCTGGTCAGCTTTTTCACACTGAACACACATGCACTTAGTGATGAGACATTTGACTTCATGTTTCACAGCTAACCACACACTGCAAGGTCAACCACAAACCAAAAATCCAACAAGTAGTTGTGTCCTCTCAAGGCATTTTAAGAGTTGTGATAAATAAATGGTTAATGAAAATCAAATTTCACAAGAGGTATTTTCTTCTTGGTGACATCAGAATTCAGGAAGTCGGAGAGATCAGAGTAGTATTTACCATCTAAAAGCTGAGCTGAACAGCATTTTCTAGTAGTATTTACCATCTGAAAGCTGAGTGAACAGTATTTTCTCACAGTAAGCTCATATTTACTGTCAGCACAGCGGGTGTCTGACTGTGTTCTGACCTTGGAGGCGCGGTAGTCGTAGCTCTTATAAGCAGCACCGTCGCCCCAGTTGCATTTAATAGAGCCGAGGCTGGAGGAGATATTGATGACCGCTGCCCTGTGGATCCCCATCCCAGTGGACTGGGCTGCAGCAGTCTGGAGCAGAGGCAGGAAGGCCTGAAAACAAGATCGACAAGCAGGACTCAACATCAACTGTAATGACGATGACTATGACCAAAGATACTGTGAGCGACTGAGGTTTCCCCAAACCTCCAGGTGCTCTTGGAGGTCGTAAATTGTACTGGGAGATTGACCGAACCGTTCAGTTACTGTATCAGCCTGAAGTGGACAAACAGTTGCTGTATCAGACTGAATGAATTGTTTAGGTGGGTAGGCAGTGCCACCTTTTGGTCCAAAGACATGGTACAAATGTGAGTGACTAAAGTGGCCCAAAGTGCTCTTGGCTACAAAACTGTTCTTTTTACAAAGGTGAATCAAATGAAGTAGTCCTGAATCGATTCACTAAGGTCTGAGATTCCGAAAGAATTGAGTTTATCAAAAGAAGAGAACCTGTTTCACTGTTTCAACACCTTAGATTGAGGTGAAGGTTTATGTTCCAACAGGACAGTGACCCTGAACATAAAGCAAAATCAACACTGAAATGGCTTCAGAACAAAATGTAATGGCTTCAGAACAAAAAGTATTAGAGTGGCCAAGCAAAAATCCAGATCTGAATCTGATTGAAAATCTGTGGAATGACTTGAAGCAGTGGTTGTCAATCCTGGACCTTAGGACCCAGGGTACTGCTGGTTTCTATCCAACCTGGCAGTTAATTGCAGTTAACTGCTTTCACTTGGCATCCCAGGTGTAAATCAGTCCCTAATTAGATGGCTAGAACGAAAACCAGCAGGGCTTTGCGTCCCGAGGACAGAAAACCAATGACTTGAGGAAAGCTGCTGAGATGCTCCCCATCCAACTGGATCGAGCGTGAGCAAATCTGCAAGTCGGAGTGGAAGGGAAAAAAAAATCCAGAATAGCCAAGCTGATACAGATGTATCTGCACTGCAAAAACTGACAGACTTGTTCAGTTATTTTATGTTGTATCCAGACTTATCAAGCTTATTTTAGGATTTTTTTTAGTGTAATCATTTTACTGCACTGGCAGATAACTTTACCAGTTTCAACAAATTTGACTTTTTTTTTCAGGAGAATGTAACTTGTTTCAGGACATTTACTTGGTAAAAGTGAAATTGTCTTGGAGGCTCCACTCCCCTCGCATAAAAGGAAGAAGCACATTGCTAAAAGAAGTTACACAAAATGAAGTATCAGCAGCATATTTGAACGCACTGCATGTTTTAAACTGGACCGGTTTATGTTCTTGAATCTGCTGTAAATTCACATATTTTCTTCAGACTCCTGTTATTTTGCACACCCTCATAATGCTGTAATGCATATTTTTTCATACTTTTCATTCATATATTCCCACTTAACATGTTCTTGGCATGGAATTGTCAGTTTTGTTATATAACAGGTAGTTCCAACCGCGCAATCTGATTGGTCAAGCGTTTTAACCGTGCTTCACATCATTTAAGGGATTATTAAAGTTTCATATTTTTCAATATCTGATCCAATGATTTAGACCAAATCAAACTGGCAGAATGAAGGCCTACCTTTGTGATGAAGAGCGGTGCGACGGTGTTGCTCTGGAAGGACTTCATCATGGCGTCTGCGGTAACAGTGTCGATGGTAGTACAGATGTTGATGGCGGCGTTATTGATCAGACAGTTCAGACCCTCGGATCCCACGATGGACCGGACCTCCTCCAGGGCCAAGCTGATGCTGCGCTGGCTCACCACATCTGGACAAATGAGGGAGGATGTAGGT
This sequence comes from Centroberyx gerrardi, assembly GCF_048128805.1. NCBI lineage: Eukaryota > Metazoa > Chordata > Actinopteri > Beryciformes > Berycidae > Centroberyx > Centroberyx gerrardi. The sequence continues at coordinate 31,109,424 of NC_136000.1, forward strand.
AGAAAGAGCAGAATATTTACAGTACGCAATCAATACTTCATAGTGTTGTGTATCAATAACCATCATAAGCTTGAAGAAACTTGTATGTAAAGGCTCTGAACTTACATGTATGAGTGAAACGGGGATCTCTTGAACTTTTACCCAAGGTAGTCTAGATAGAACTCTAGTGCCATCTTCTGTCAGTTTGATTAATTACATATCTATTGTAGAATTGATCAATACTACACTGGTTGTCTATGGGAAGACTTTTAACCTGAACTGATTCTAATGAGACATTTTGATCAGATCCCACACAAGCATGCACAATACAGGAATATATTATTATTATTATCCAGACTCTAAAATAAGAGTTCTAGAACTGGAAAAGGACAGAGGGGTAGTGATTTTTTTTTTTAGAAGTGAGGAAAACTAAGACAATAATTGGTGACTGTATGATCAGTGTTACTACTGTTCCATATAGCCTTACCAACCTGTGGCAAAAACAATAAAAATAGAATATAAATATGGACTCACCTAGAGTAACAGTATGAACACCTGGGTAGGTTTTGGAGAGCTCTTGTAGATCCTAAATTAAAAAGGAATTTTAAAAAATGTATGTGAGGCTATTTTAAAATATATTTCTAGCAAGTGGATTATTACTAGTAAGTAGCCTTCATCACTTAATAATAATAATGAATTTTATTTATATAGCACACTTTAAAATACAACGAAATCTCAAGGTACTTCACAGAAAGAGTAAATCAATCATAGTACAATGTTAAAAACTGGTCAGTTTACACAAAAAATCACACGATTATAGGCATAAACCAAAATAAGGGTTAAAATAAGGTGAATATAAGATGAATAAAATTAGAGACTAAAATTTAGAGACCCAAGTTTAAAAGGAAAAGCACATATGAACCAGGACCCTAGGGGGAAGCAGAGAGGAACAGGTGAGTCTTAAGATTTGATTAAAAACAGCGAGTGAGTCTGAGGCCCTAATCGTTCCCGGGAGCTGATTCCACAGGCGTGGCCCCAGCGACGAAAAGGCACGATCTCCCATGCTTGTCAGCTTTGTCCGTGGCACAGCAAGGAGATTTGAGCTGCCAGACCTGAGTGTCCGGGGTGAGGAGCTCCTGAAGGTAGGTTGGACCGGTGCAATTTATGGCCTTGAACACCAGGAGGAGTAACTTGAAGATGATCGTTGGTTTATTGGGAGCCAGTGAAGGGAGTGGAGGACTGGGGTGATGTGCTGTGATTTCCGTGTTTTGGTGAGAACCCGGGTGGCACTGTTTTGGACATATTGTAACCTCTGGATAGTTTTGGTTGGTAGGCCTGCGAGCAGAGAATTGCAATAGTCAATGCGAGAGCTGATGAAGGCATGAACCAGTTTTTATGCATCACGTTTGCTCAGGGTCTTAATCTTGAGATGTTCCTCAGGTGGAAGAATGAGGTTTGACAGACAGATTTAATGTGTGCATCAAAGGACAGTGATGAGTCCAGCTTGACACCCAGGTTTGTGGCAAGTGAGGAGAGAGGGATGGGGTGGCCATTGATGGTGATGTGGGTGATACCAGCCTTTTTTGTCTGATGGGGGTACCAATGAGAATGGCTTCTGACTTGCTGCCATTTAGCTGCAGGGAGTTGTTGCTCATTCAGTGATGGATGTCGTCCAGGCATTTGGTAGCCCGGGATAATGCAAGGTGTTTGTCAGGGGAGGTTTGCAGGTAGATTTGTATGTCGTCTGCGTAGGAGTGGAATTTGATGTTGTGGCTCCTCAGTATTTTTCCCAGGGGCAGCATATAGATTAGAAAGAGCAAGGGCCCCAAGACTGACCCCTGGGGGACACCAGAGGTAACACAGCTGATGCTGAAGGTGAAATTGCTATAACAACATATTCCTGTCTTCCTGTGAGGTAGGAATGGAAGAAGTTAAGGGCAGTGCCTGTGATTCCCACCTCCAGGAGGCGCTGACACAGGATGCCATGGTCCACTGTGTCGAAGGCTGCACTTAAGTCCAGCAAAATTAGTAAGGACCTTTGCTAAAAAAAAAGGCAGGTTTGAGATGGGACGGTAGTTGGAGAGAACCTCAGGATCCAGATTGTGCTTTTTAAGTACAGGTTTGATGGCTGCGAATTTAAGGGAGGGGGCTACTTCACCAGTAGTCAGGTACCTGTTTATTATGTCGGTCGCAGTGGGGGAAATAGCTGCAAAACACGCTTTCAGTAGTGGTGTAGTGTAATAACTGGGGAATGAACGGATTTTCATTGCATGGGGAATTTACAAGGTCATGCTGATGGAAAAATGTTATGTCATTCATTTATGCAAAACAAACTTTTATGACACAGTAACAATCCAACACCATCTTTATCTAAACCCTTTTTAGCCTGACAACCTACACTTGAATATCTCAATCTGAAATTGTATTTATTTCAATGCCAATCATTGGATAAATGCACTTGGCCTTTTCTTTAATTATGACTAAATAAATAATCTACAAAGAGATTGCAAGGGAATATATTTAACTCAATACAATACAAATACAGTGCATAGACTAAAGAGAGAAAATGATAGTAAAGCAAAGTAACAGTAAACATAAGAAAATTAGAACCTGAGTTTTTGAAATAACTAATATCTTTTTTCTTTTATCTTTATCTATTTTATATTTTAAGTTGCACCATGTAGATGAAACGTGCAATCTAGCCCCGATATAACTTCAACACTCTCTTTCAATAAGTAGAGTGCTGCTTGGTGTATTGGATGAATGCCGATGTGAGGAGTGGATCGTAAATGGTCTTGGGTCATGTTACACGAAGTGTGTGCCTTTGCCGAAAAGAAGGCAGCTTGAAATGTAACATTTTTTGAATGGAGTTTGGCGTGACCTTCTCCGACCACAAGACAGAACGGCACGTCAGGGCTAGGTGTAAAACACATAAACAGTGCTCCTCCTGATATGTGTTGGGTGATGCATTGTCAATTTCACTGTGTGTTATATAGCGAGAACATCATAAAAAAAACCAAACACCTAGGGCTAAGTTTCTTTACCGTCGAGGCAGTCGGGTTACGAGCTGTCGCTATGATTGTGGCAGGCCTGTCGCTGCTTTTCGCCAAGTCTTTAACCATTTGCAGTCCCAGCCCTCTGCTCGACCCCGTTATCAGCACGGATTTACATTTCCCGAAACAGAGACTCATGTTTGCATTACTCTACAGACCGAAGAGCAGAGGGTTTCCTACGGTTTTTACACAGCCTGTGTTGGCAGGTCACCGTAAAAATGTCGGGTTGGATTGATGCTGCCTTCAGTGCTCCTCGTAAAGTCTTACTTCAGACGTCGGTAGCGTTAAATACAATTTGTTGCGCATTCAAGTGGTTTTGGTCGGAAATAATTACAAAATGGACAACATAACAAAAAAATATTTTTGGTGGCCGTTGTTTAATTCATCATAATCAAGCGGCACTGAGCTACTTGGGCTGCAGCAGCAGAATGAATTGGAGAAAATGTGCATCAAGCATGTAATTAATGTTTTGATTTATTGATTAACAAAAATGCCTGACAACTAAAAGTTAAACAAGTGAAAATATGAATATACAACAATACCAGTCATTTAGCCTACACAGAAGGCCAAATAACAGCATATAATGATAAAAAATACCGCTTTTACTATTAATTGTTTACAATTCTCCATGTTCATACTCGAAAATTTGGACTTTCTCCGTTGTTTTTACCAGTTTGTTGGGTGGTTCATTTGCGGTCACTCGTAATTACGATATTTCTGATAGCACAGGAAGGCAGCAGTAGTTTGCTATTTCACAACCCATGCAGCAGTAGGTGCGCTCGGTTTATTCTACAACGTTGTCTGTAACAGGCAGAGTGCACGCAAATAGTAGAATACGGATAGACTGTGGAATGCGCTTAGATCTTTGATAGCTTTGTAGGATATAAAATGCTCATAACAAAGGTGTGCTTTCACTTCTCTGACAGTTTCAATTTGTGTCGCAGTCAACCTCATTGTGCCGCCCAACTTTCTTGCTTCCCTCATATATGACAAAACGAGCTCCCCGTAACTGAAAAACCCTGCTGGGAATTTGACGATTCTATAATATATCAACACTCATCAATCATCACCTCACTTGGAGTAGAAGAAGTAATCTCTACTGTCGGGTAACGTTAATTCACAAATTTCAGTCTTGTCAGCCCTCATAAAAATGTATACATTGGAATTCATTCGTTAATTTGCCAACAAGCCAGTAGGTTAGCTAATGTACAGTAACTAGGAGGTAATAATACATGCTACTGTTAACCCCCCCCCCCCAAAAAAAAAAAACCCAAAACGTTAGTTTTGACGATTGCAATGAAATAGTTTCATTCAGTTAGCTAACCATCACTGCTGTCAAAGGAAATACCAGTTATACATTTGCATAATCTGATCTAGTCTAATAACTAGTTTAATGACATTATAACCGACTGGAATCACTCTAGCTAACCTAGCTAGCTCTTTCTCTCTAGCTAGTTTAAGCTAAGCACGATTTCCTTCTTGTGGACTGAACAAAATAATTAGGCAATATAACCCTAACCCAAACTTTTTAAATGACCAGGCCACAATGTCAACCTCAGAATTTAACCAGGCACTGTTACTTTTCGATTCCAAAATAGTTTTCGAGCAATGACTAGATTGAAGATGAGCTCAGAGAATACTTGATGTCATTTTTTCAGAACCAATAGGAGTAGTGAGTACTTCAGCAAAACTGTGTCCAATTCCAGACACACACACAAACACACACACGCTGTAACGCATGAGTCTCTGATAGTTAATGAGCCACACCTGGTGTCAGGTATATATGCAGGTGTGGCTCATTAACTGACAGAGACAAACAAAAACATGTGTTGGACGACTGAATCTTCATGTAGAGCAGTGGTTCTCACTCCTGGTCCTTGGGAACTAGCACTGCTGGTTTTTATATCCTACCAGTGAGTTAACTGCATTCATCTTTCACCTCGAATGCAAATTAGTCCCTGACTCATTTATGAAACACTGGTCAAAAATAGTTTAAAAACCAGCAGGGCTCTGTGTCACGAGGACTGGGATTAAGAACCATTGATGTAGAGAATCCATAGCTAACAGCAATCAATATATCTGTAAAGAGTGTTTAATAAAAGAACAGATAAAAACAGCTTATTCAGAATAGGTTAATAGATAAAAACAGGTTCCCGGCAGCTTAGCCACACAATCTAGATACAATATGCATATTTAAAGGAAAAATCCACCCTAAAACACTTTGTAACACTTAAAAACATCTATTGGCGCTGCACCTTGCATTTATGGGTCCATTTTGTTGTTGTTGTGGTGTATTTTTTTATTGCTGTTCCCACTCCGGGAAATATTGGAAATCACTGACCGAAGTAGAACTAGGCAAGGCAGGTTGATGGAAAGTGGGTACACCAAAAAAAGTAAATTACAACACTTCACCACACTCCTGGAATACACTGGACATCACAAATTGATGATATCTAAAAGTAAGAGGATATGAGGGTGGAATTTTCCGGTCAGTCCCCAACAGTCCCCATCAGGGCCCCACAACCTCCACAACACACTTCACCCTGTAGAGGACAGAGACAAAGACAGAGTCTGGTCTGTTCTGGTCACATCCCAAAAATAAGTTGACACAAACAGTTGACATGTTTATCACTCAGAATTTACTATGAAAGCACCCCAGACATTAGAGTGTATAGGCTACTAAATAACAAATTACCGTTGGTGTCATTGCCAAGATAGAATGCATTTTGAAACTTAGGCTTTAAAAACAAATGTATTTCCCATCCGCTACTACAGTGATTCTCAACCTTTTTCATATCAAGGACCCTAATTTAGTCCACATTAGAGCCACAGACCCCCATTTGATGACATTTTATCTCTTGGACCTAAATCTGAGAATATTGTTATTGTTAGATATGATTTTGTCCAGAACTCCATGACTATCTGTATTGTAGGTAGAGAGATAACAGTGGAACTATGATCAAAATACTCATTCTTCTACATTCTTTAATTGTGTTAACTTGTAAATGAAATAATGGTGAAGTTTAACAATTCATTAATTTGCTGGGGACCCCCTGGAACCCCCTCAAGGTCCCCTGGTGGTCCCCGGACCCCACGTTGAGACTATGAAAGTTGAATATAAAAATCCTTGACCCACATTTTTATATTCCCCAAACCAGGTTGTCTCCAAGCTGGTAGTATGAGCTATCACACCATGGAGCCGACCCCAAGTCAAATCAAAGAGGAAAATTGTGCCAGTGATACCTCTTCATTGTCAGTCTGCTGCTCCGAAAACTACGATCATGGCTGTCCCGGCCTCGCAGGGCCCCATGTTTGGGTAGGGCACCCTTCAGATTTCAGTCTGCCTGGAGCGATTCCCCATCCTCACCATCACCCCCAGCCTGGAATGGTGGACCCTCATTACACTAGTTACAGGTCAGTCAGTCAGTCAGTCAGTCAGTCATTCATTCAATTTACATTTCAGTTTTTCTGACTCTGATGATGTCTGTAGCTTTGAGAAACGCTTTTATAAAGGATAGGTTTGTGAGTTGAATTGAGTTGAATTTTTTACAATGAAATGTTGACGTTTTTGCTTGCCTTACTTTCGGCAAGAGTTTACATTAGGCAAGGATTTTGGTTTTTCTAATCTTTTCCTACGAGCTGTTACCAGAGCACAGCCAGTGTGCATGTTCTTGTTGAATCCCTGCCTAGGCTTCTAAGCTCCTCCCTCACCCAATCGTGATTCGACAAAGCGTTTGACTGTCAAGATATGCTGGTCCCACTCTTTAAGCAACCAAAAGCACACAGCGGGGACAGAAGAGATTAGTTCAAGAAAATAGGCCAGAGCGCTCAGATTTGCATGAAAACGCTAAAATTGGCAGACATGTACAGCTTGATAATGTGAACATTTTCAGCATTGGAGCCAACTCTCCGTGGTTTGCATTCTTCTATCTGCCATTACCAACAAATGGGTTTTACTTCTGTACATACCTCCTGTCCTGACCATGACAGGTTTGAAAAAATGTCCCCACACCTATGTCTGTATGGCTAACAAATACATGTCCATACATGTATGCATATGGATGCTTTTATGCAAATCTGAACAATTCATGTACATTTCACCTGGACGAAGATTGATGAGATTGATCGATTGCAGGTTCCACTGTCCATCTGAGGTCCCAAACTCTCACTGTCAGCTGCCCCCTCATCCAGACTACCTACCGGAGACCCAGTCTAGCCAGTATCACTTCCTCACTGGGTTGGTGTTAATTCACTTTTTATGGATTGTGTTCCCTTGTACCATTACTGCTAGCTAGGATAATGCTAGCCCTCCATCAGAATAGCCAAGTGACTTGAGGCAATCCTGTTTTCGTCAGCCCTATGCCTGGTCTACCAGACACCAGCCATCACAGCTCAGTTTCCGCTCCCTGGGTTACTAATGGACCCCTACCCTGTGGCATGATGCCGGTGAGTTCAAACATTCAGAATCGTACTATCTATTTTCATGGCATAATATTGAAACATTGCTGATTTAGCTTCGTTACATATTGTATGTGTGTGTTTGTTTCAGGGTGAGTTACACAACGCTGTAACTGGTATCTGTGCACCAGAGTTGATGGACAACCATCGATTTCAGGAGGGACTGACTGAAGTCGTAACCCACAGCATCACACAACCTGTAAGCTCTAAGTGCATGTAATGCATGTCAGAGCTGGGCCAATTGATTTTCAGTTCAATCCATTCAAAATGGAAATGGAAGCTGCAACGCATTTGCAAATTCAGTAATAGTGGTTGCATTCTATTTCCTGTACGGACATAAAATTAGTGCCAGTTTTCCAGATTGTGAACTTTGTAGAAAATCCATTTCCTTAATTTATTGAATTGAAAGTGAATTAGACCCAGTCCTGTTATGCATGCATGTGTGCAATGAAATGTAGACTGAATAAAACACTGTAGACAAGTAAGAGTTTGAAGGTGCCCTGTGCACATCAGGTTCGTGGAGCAAATTTGAAACCCGTTCACTCACTTTGTTATACTATGCAGTTTCTTAATAGAATAAAAAGTGTCTATATAACCTCTTCTGTTGTGTGCTGGGTCGACCAAGTCTTGGACTGTAGACAAGTAAATTATACTAGATTAGCCTACACAATAGTCTGCAAAATCATGAGAAAAGGTTCGAGAACCACTGATCTAAAGCAGCTCTATGTTGTACACAACTGAGTTGTGACTATGTGTAAAGCAATTACAGGCAAAGTCAGGTTAACCAACTAGGAACTACCCTCTCAAGATTTGGAACTGCACAGAATGGGCCTCTTTGTGTAGGGGGTGGTGGTACTGTAGTGGTTAGAGAACAATCATACAGGGAGAAATCCAGCAGAGAGGAGGCAGAGATACCAATTTATCCACCGACAGTAGCCTCAATAGACCACAATGCAATACAGCCACAAGATATGTTGTGTTTTTTTGAGTAAGAGGAGTTGTGATCATATGCCCACCTTTGACTGAAAGCTACAGGGTCATTCTGTTGTAAGGCATTCTGGGAAATGTAGTTAATCACTAACTTTAAGTAAAAGTGGAAGTAGGCAAGATAGGTTGAAGGAGTGAGCACACCAAAAAAAAGATCCTTGAATGGAGGTGGACAGGTTGCAGCGGTCAGGGACTGTATTCCGGCACCATGCTCTATTTGTCTCTCGATATTAGAAATGTATGGCAAAATATAGTATACGTCATGATAAAAGTCTTCTCTCCCATTATCTATGTAGGTATGTAATGTGAGTGGAGGTGGACAGGTTGTGGTGGTCAACCATTGTCAACTAGGACCTGTGCTGCATACCCTGGCCCCTCCCCCAGCTCACGGAGACATGGGCCCAACTCAAGGTCAGGGTAAGGGCCAACTTTACACAACTTTACCTGTTAGTTGCAGGATTGATTAGAATATTTGACTGTTCCAAAGTCTGGATGAAAAACAACAGGTTCTGATTGGCTGTTCCAAAGTCTAGATTAAAAGCAAGATTATCTATATAGATTTTCGGACGGGCCTTTGCTTAGGCTTTGGATTGACCTGCCTTAGGAGCTTGTGCTGCTAAATCTGTATCATCTTCATCAGTTTTGGCTCTGTACTCCAGCACGTTGGATCTGAAATGAAACAATGACTATGAGGTTAAAGTGTAGACTGACAGCTTTAATTGGAGGGTATTTACATCCATCAGGTGAACCATGTAGGAATCAAAGCCCTAATAACAGCTAGCGCAGAAAAGAAGAAAAAAGTAGGTGAAATTGGGTTGGAAGCTAGCTGACAGAGGATAGCAGAATGGGTCTGTGAGCAAATAGTGATATAACCAATAGTAATAAACAGAGGAGTTGAACTACTGTAAATGAAACTTCAAGGGCCATCTACATGCTGTAAGTAACTTTCCCATAAAAAGAAAAAAAAACTATGAATAGGACTGAAGGATAACCTTTCATAAGCTGTGATTCTGCTGAGCAGCAGGGCCCACTCACCCAGAGAGGGAGCATGAATTGATTTCCATTGCTGAGCTAGCTAGTCTGCCTTAAAAGAGGGAAGGTTCTGCAGAAGAGAGGGATCTCCAAGAGAACATGTTCCAGGTTATCGATTTCTATTGTAAACAAACCTACAGTAAGTCGACATTCTGCAAGCTATAAGGAAGTATGTGATCACAATGCAAAATGAATATACTGACAAATAAAGCTTCTATAATTGGGACACATTTATGTAAGATAATAGGTGATCATAATGAGATGCTCATTTGCCTTTGTTTAGTGCTAGCATTCTGAGCATGCTGACTTCTTGGTTGGAAACCCAAAGACGAAATTCATTTATATTCATATGTCATGTGGGAATCCACCATAAGAGCGCCTCAACCCATCTGTGGGTCATTATCCGCAGTTTACCAAAATGAGATTTTAGTAGTTTGTTGATGTAAAAATAAAGGTTTTACAGCAAAGTTTCTACACTAATCCTCTTTTGTTTGCTTGTTTGTGTTTACCAGAGGTGAGTGTGTTGGTGACTTCCAACCAGGTAGGGAAACCAAGGCTTTGCTCCTCCTCTACCCAAGGACCAGTTACCTGCCTGTCCCACTTCCCCAGCTCCAGCTCCATCTTTACACTCACTCATTCATTCATTCATTCATTCATTTAATTATTCATTCATCCATCCATGTATCTTTCCATTTCCCCCCAGTACCACCAGACAGCTTGTCCTCTGTATTCTGAGTCCAGAGTTCAGAGTGAAGCTGCTGCACCACAGTAAGAATTATGGAACTGAGGAAAACATGCGACAAAGCTATTGCCAGCACCATTACTAGTACCTCTAACAATTACAGACCAAATGATGTGACGGGCTTTTGGTGCTGAAGCAACAACATCTTGAATAGTAGCCATTGTACTCAAGGAAACGCATATGAACTCAACAGAAAAACACATATGAACTCAACCCAGGGAAAGCAATAAACCCAGTCTACCTTTCAACATTACAATAAACCTAATCTAAATAACCAGTGAAACACTCATTTATAATTATATAAACGCCCAATACAACCAGAGATGCCCAAATCATAGCATAATCAGATACATCCATCCATTGTATCACAAATTAATAAATATCTACAATTTCACAGTACTCCTCATTACTACACTACAGTACTAGCTGGTCGCAGCTAAAAATTCCAAGCCGTAGTGTTTCAGTAGTGCAATACTGTAATTATAGCTGCTTTATTTAACATGGGCTTGAGCTGAAACTAATACAAAATACTGTATCTGTCCTTCTCCCTCTGTAGAAATGATGGAACTGCGTGTGAGTCAAAGTCCAGGAAACCCTGCAACTGCACCAAGTCCCAATGCCTTAAACTGTGAGCAGACCATCTCAGCCAAGCAGTTACTCTGTGCCGTCGTTCTCATGATATTCAGTCTGATGTAGCGTTTACTACAGTGTCTATGTAGTGTCTCATGCCTTCAATTGACCTCAGGTCAACCTAGCATGACATTGGGATAGTCTCTCTCTCTCTCTCTCCCTCCCTCTCTCTCTCTCTCTCTCTCTCTCTCTCTCTCTCTCTCTCTCTCTCTCACACACACACACATACTTTACATCCTTTTATGATTCATTTGGTGGCTAACACATATTAGCCTAAGTCATTAGGCTAATATGTGTTTATGTCTACCTCAGGTACTGCGACTGCTTTGCCAACGGAGAGATGTGCAGCAACTGCAACTGTTCCAACTGCTACAACAACGCAGAACACGACATTAAGCGTCACAAGGCAATCAAGGTTTGCAAAGCTTTGAATCAAGATGGCCCGATCATAAAAAAAACGTCATAAAATGTATTTGCGTGGCGATTTTCTAAAATGCTTCACGGTAAGCACACAGGAGGCGTGAAGAAGTTGGGATAGTACAGAACGTCGCTTGAGGCAGGGTGAGTGAGTCGACCGGCCGATCGGGGAAGTAACAGCTGTAACAGGATTGATTGTTGCTAGCTGCTGGTGTTGAGGGAGAGTGATTCAACTGGCTGATGCGGGCCATATGGCGAGGAGCGCTGACAGCATCGATCGTTTCTAATTGGTGTTTTAGCCAGGGTGACGGGTATCACACTATTAGAAGGATCTGATTCATCATCGCTCTCTCACTGGAGGACTCCTGTAGGGAGACACACATGTTCTCTCACACTCTCTGTAGAAACACACACACACACACACACACACACACACACACACACACACACACGCACACACACAAAGCTGCACAATTTACACACAGTCTACTTAAGTTATGATGATATAAAAGTCAGTTTTAACCTGTTGAGCTGACCATTAATAACTAGAAGAAGAACAGATCGCAACTCAATTCTAACAAGTTTCTTCCCTATTCTTCTTCTTCTAAACATTATTTTTGTTCTCATTGCGTAGGTCTGTCTCGATCGTAACCCAGAGGCCTTCAGGCCCAAGATTGCTAGCTGGAAGTCGGGAGAGGTCAAAGGTCGACACAACAAAGGCTGCAACTGCAAACGCTCTGCCTGTCTCAAGTTCTACTGCGAGTGCTATGAGGTTTATACACACACACACACACACACACACACACACAAACACAAAGTGGTCATCATTTATGGAGATGTCATAGAAATCATTGCAGTATCAGTATCCTTTTATGCTTTCTGGTGATGCGACTAGATGTTTGGTTAACACAAATGAAAAGCAACTATCCATCCATCCATCCATCCATTTTCTTCACTGTTTTTGTTCTCCATGTACCAAGCAATTCGTCTGAATTATACACTGCAAGTTTGGACACACCGCATTTTTCTTTATTTTTCACATTTTACAATAATAGTAAAGACATCAAAACTATGAACCAACACAAGTCGAATTATGCAGTGACCAAAAAAAAAAAATCAAAACTATGTTATATTTTAGATTCTTTAAAGTAGCCGCCCTTTGCCTTGATGGAAAGGCAAAGGCTTTGGAAAGAAATTCATACATAGGATCAACTTCACTATTTATATTTGTTTAAGAAACTAATTTCAAGTATTTAAGCAGAAGCCTTTAGATCAAATGGCTTTAAGAGAATGAAAAACATAGTACATTCAATCAGGTGGGTCCAGACTTTTGACTGGTTGCATACCGTTTGTAAATCCTGCTGTGTCTTTGCGCAGGCCAACATCATGTGTACGTCCAGCTGTAAGTGTGTCGGCTGTGGGAACTATGGCGGCAGCGTAGAGGGAAAGGCGGGGTTCTGGGATCGCCCTGCAACCCGCCTGGATGAGAGGACACACAATGACAAGGACAAGTGAGTCGGTCTAGTTTTGTCTCCATCTTTGTTTCACAGATTCACAGTGTTTGAAAAACGAGTTTAGCCATTTGGAGAGCATGTAACTTGGCCAGTCACATGGTTCTGTTGCTGTATTTCTTTTACCAGTGGTTCTCCTGGTCCTACTCACCTTGCATCTCAGGTCCCGCCATTACAAGAGTATCAATAAATCTTCATCGGATTGGTTCCGGGAGAAGAGACTTGCTTTTCTCCAATTTGAGTTGCAGATTGAAAAGGCTTAAGAAGCCATATTCGGTTGTATACGTAACAGTTGGGTCACATTCCTCTGTTTTCTGTCCACTAAGTCCTCAGCTATGGTAAAGTCCCTGCATCTAATATCATTTGCCACCAAAACTTATTTGGTCAGTGTCATAAATTATTAGATGTAGGTTACTAGATGTAGGGACTATGGATTGGTCTCAGTGAAAAAAACTATAAGATCAAATTTGGACACACCACATTTTTCTTTTATTTTTACTATTTTCCACATTTTAGAATAATAGTAAAGACATCAAAACTGTGAAATAACACAAATGGAATTATGCAGCGACCAAAAAAGTGTTAAACAAATCAAAACTATCTTATATTTTAGATTCTTTAAAGTGGCCGCCCTTTGCCTTGATGGAAAGGCAAAGGCTTTGGAAAGGAATTCAGTCATAGGCATCAGCTTCGCTATTTATATTTGTCTAAGAAACACATTTCAAGCATTTAAGCAGAAGCCTTTAGATCAAAATGGCTTTAAGAGAATGAAAAACATAGAACATTCAATCCGTATGTCTGGCTGTGTGTATAGATCGCCTCCGTCGGTGATAACCCCTGATGTGGTGGAGGCCGTCTGCGGCTGCCTGCTGGCCCAGGCGGAGAAGGCCGGGAGGGAGGGCTGCAGCCCGGCCCTGGCTGAGCGGGTGGTCCTGGAGGAGTTCGGACACTGTCTCTCGCAGATCTTCCAATCCTTGTTCGAATCCAACACATAGTGACAGCGCCGATTGTCACTCACTTTTTTTTAGCTTGAAATAGCTGTTTAAATAGAGATGTTTAACCCCCTGAAACTAAAACTAAACACATACTATTGCAAGTCGGATAAAACAATATGTTTGAATATCTCCAAAATGTCAACTTGAAAAACAGTGTTCAGCTTGACCCCCATGCATATTTTAATTTATCCAATAGGTTTTTGAAAAGGTTTCATAAGCATCAAGCGCAATTTTCTCAACTCATTGAAGAACCATGTAAACCTTAAACTTAAAGTAAAATTCAAGTTCTGAGGCTTTTACATGACAAGACAAAGACACCTCAAATGTGTCGGTTATTTTAAACTTAATAGTTTTAGTTCTATGTTCTGTGTTATTTGAACACAGCTTTAGAGTTTTATGTCTCACACAGAATTGGTTTCCTCCTCATGCTAAGAGTTGAGTGCATTTTTAGCCAACAGCTGTGACACTTTTAACATAACACATTTTAAAGAAAAGAACACAATTTAAAGAAAAGAAAGATTATCAAAAATAAGTTGGGAGGAGTTTTTATTTTGTTTTGACATTTACGTATTGGTCTATCTTCAGATAATATGTAAGAGATCAAAAATGACTAAACTGTATCTTTGTTCATTAGACATCAAACGATTCCAGGTTTCTTTTCAGATTTTCTGGAGAGAAAATTTTCTGGAGAGGTCGCTTTTTTTAATGTACAGTTTTTAATTCCAAAGTTTTCCTCTTGTTCGGTTTTCTTCTATTTTCTCTCCCCTACCCAGTTTCTCTAAACTCAATCATTCATTCTTGGTTGGTTTTAATGGCTTTATTTCTGTATTGCAACCTGTACTATATGAGCCGTTTGAATGTTACTTTTGCTGTTCTGTTTTGGGGTTCATGCTTTCTGTGGGACAACGTTGCAGTTCTGGTTCTGATTTTAAGGTGACGACAACATTCAGACTCGGTGTAGATGGACAGTATTAGCTTCAGTAGGGATTGGGATAGACAGCTATGGCGGTTAGGGGTATGAATAATGAAAAATGCGGTTAAATTACATTTGATGTCATATTTGTCTCAACTGTTGGGAGTTAAACAGCCTCAAAATCCCTCATTGTCTTTAGTGGTTATTTCTGTTCCTGCTAGAATTAATCCAGTGTTTGTAAACTGAACAAGTTCCCGATTAAAAGTAATATTTCTGGCATCTGGTCTTTAGCTTTATTTTTCCTACCTAGAGATTTTGGGAAGCAACAAGTTCAATTCAGTAATGGCACCTGGTTCAGTGAAGGCTCATGTTTATTGTATTGTTTGACTGATATGTCGCTCCTTTTGATGAGCAGACTGGACACAAGCCGCTGCTGTTAAAACTCAATTTTACGACTAATTAATAAGGCCAAGAGGCTCTGATGTCATCTATGTAGTGGTCTACAGCTACAAACAAGTGGTCTGCCTTGCATAACGTTACATAGTTTCCATGAATTAACATAGCTAAATTTGCAAAAGTTGTACAGAACTGCAAATCTTTGAATGGCTGTAATCAACTTCTCATCCATTTTGCAGCTGTTCTTCACGAAATGAAATCACATCGGTAGGGAAAGGAAGAAGCATGGAAATCTGATTGGCTGTTGACGGCCGATGACAGCGAAAAGTTCCAGACATGGCTACGTTTTCTTGGCTGACAAGCCTGCCGAGCGTCCGCATATGGGCAGAGTTTCCCTGGCCGCTCAGCTCTGTGGGAAATGAATGGCCTTCCTGTGATTTGATTGTGTTGCTCACAGTGTGAACACATGGTCAGAGTTAATTTCAACACTGGAAAAAGAGTTAAATTAACACTTTAAATATTCACTCTATTAACATCATGACAGTGTGACTGAGCCAACACCAACACAGATAAGAGGAACACTAATACACACTTGTGTGTATTAGTATAGCATTGTCAATAGCATTGTCCTAGTGTGGAGGAAGCAGTATTGTTGAATTAATCTTGGGCCCAGAACCCAAATATTACATTGATCCACATTGGTCCTATGCCTTTCATTAGACTCAACAAGGGTGTCAAAATGAACAACAAACTGGTGTTGAATATTTAATACACCATTCTGTTGGCCATGAATACCATAATGAGCCAAAGTATTGCATTATGAAAACCATGTAATTGATCTTTAGGAAAAATAAAAGTTACCTCTGAGCCTGTGCATTACATAATGTAGCTATCCAAGACACTTAAAAAAAAAAGGGTTAGGATATAGGATAGGACATTGCAAGCTTTGATAGACAGTGCTTTTGCTCAACATGAAAAGCATGAACATCCTCAACAAATATATTCTCCAAGTTAGACACCGAAAAATAAATTGTATCTCCAAGAGCATTACGAAACTCAGTTCCTTGACATTTGACCCAAGGTGCGACAGTTACTTTATGAGAGATAAATCAAGCTGGAAAGGCTCTGAGATCAACTCACTGGTCTCAACATGGGTTCCATAGGGTTGTTGATCAATACCGATGACTCAATGATTACTTGGTCAGTTGCTGAGATTTCTGGCTTTCAAAACTCACTTTCCGGCCCATACTTGGAACAAAAACCTTCCACTGGAGTTTCAAGAGCAGCATTGCAACACGGTTCAGCTACGAAGGGTAAAAAAGCTCTTTCTCAAGCCAAAAAATCAAATGCCAAAGCAGTTATATTATTCCATTAACATTGTGATATATTACCTCCTCACTAGATGTTCCTGTTGGATCTCTGCTCTACTTCGCTAGCTTGCTCCCCTCTGTCTCTCCAACTTCTTAAAATTTCTTCATGCTGGACTCTAAATCGGTGGGTTTTGCTTCATGTGTCATAGTCCACACACGTACCAAAGGAACAATTTGTTAAAAACATGTGGGAGAGTGGATCATGAAGTGATGCTTTGAAATAAGACTATTGACGGGATACAACTATGCATGAAACTCTGCTATAAGCGGTTTAAAAAATAGTAATTTCCTCATTCATACTGGGAAAAATATGTTAAAATGTCTGTTACTGTCTGGGACAACATCACACACACACACACACACACACACAAATCCCGCCACCTCCACTCCTCACACACAAAGTCACACACACACTATTGATGTCCATTACTCCAAACCACGGTCCTGACGTAAGCCAGTGTTTTTGTGCTGTTTTTTAGCCGCTAGTAAACAGGATTCCCGCCAGGCCACACAGGGAGCCAGGATCGAACCCGCGGGCCTGCTGCTATTGCCAGGGAATATAAGGAGACGGGAACATTGGGCTAAATCACACATGGTTTGGCTGGACTGACAGCTGCAGGTTGCTTTCACAGCGGCAGAAATGGTAGGTAGCATGAAGTGTGTGTCTTAAACGTAGGAGGCAGGCAGATATCAGGGTGTCTTCTCTTTGAAACTATGCCAGTGCAGATATGTCCATTTTTGTGATTGTATTGTTGTTTTGTAAAAGTGTTATATACAGATATGGTTTATTATCATTCTAACTGTACCTACGTATGAAATATATCAAAAACGTGAAAGCACTGCTAGGGAAGTAAGTCATTTTGCTGAGAAACAGTTGCATGTGTGCCTGAAAATCTGATGTGATTTGTAGCAAATTTGTTAACTGATGCATACAGATCACACTGGTGTGGTCTATGTATTGGTGACAGACCTGATAGCTGAGTGGTACAAAACATCAAGCTGCTCCAGAGCACCCTATAAATAACATTACCATAATCTAACATAGGTAATATGGTCATTTGGATCATAGGAGGACTGGTTATGGTATAGAAAGCTAAGTCTTGCTTTGACTTGTGCTTGTCGAGAAAGAGAGGGTACTGTCTGGTCTAACCAAATGTCCAGATATTTGTATGAGGTGACTTTCTCCACAACTGAACCGTTAGTGGTCGTCATGGTGCCAGAGGGCGTCGCAGATTTTTCCCCAGACCACATGACTTCAGTTCTAGAAGTATTTCACACTAGGTTCTGTCTGGAGAGCGCCACCTGGAGTGTAATTGCTTTGAAGGGATTGTAGTACAGCATCAGGGGACGGTCCAAGCGAATACAAGATTGTCGTCTGCATAAAGATGGATAAATATAAATGAGTCATCCGCCGCACACACAATATTATTGATGTAGATGGAGAAAAGTGTGGGGCCGAGGATGGAGCCTTGCGGCACCCCTTTGGGGGAAGACAAGGGCTGACAATGGACAATAGTGAGCGAGTGGTTTGTGACACCAATGCTGCCAAGTCTGTCAACAAGAATAGTGGTCTATGGAATCAAATGCTTTAGCAAGATCTTCAGGAAGTATTCAGGAATATGTTGTTATTATTATTATTGTTGTTATTACTATTATATCCTGAGTTTTAATGGAGACTTTTAGTGTCCCATAGTCATTCTAGGGTCACAAATATTTTGTTGCATCTGTCTCTGACCTCTGACCTCCTTACTATTAGTTGCTTGTAATATGGGTAGTTTAGGAATTGAAGCTTATTTTACTGTTGCCCTCATTAGAAGTGTCTCTTCAATGTCAGCTAAATGCCTGAAATATAAATGTAGATGTGTGTATATAAATGGGAACACGTTAAAATGTGTTCCCATTTACATACATACATACATACAGATACATTGCTTTAACTTGTTTTTTCACTCATTTGTAACTACTGCAACATATCCATATATATGTTTGGTTGGATCTGTAACAGTGTCATATTGCTTGGTCTTGTTTCAGAGGACAAAAACCACAGTTATCTGGACATGCACTCTAGTAGTCATCTCCCTAGTTGTACAGTCCCATCATGCACAAAAGGTAAAACTCTCACTCTACTTCTGTTTTCCGTTGCTTTCCTGCAAAAGAAAAGAAGACCAATCTCATTTCTTGAAAACTGTCATTTCCTTTCCTTCTGCCTTTAGCTGAATGTCCACTGGGGTCCTCAGTCCATGATGTACTTGAAGGGCAAACGTGAGTTAAACCCACCAACCAGGCTCTCTGGTATCAGTTTGATCATACAGAGAAGTGAATTGAATTGAACTGAATTGAATTCATGGGGGTCAGTTGGGTTTGATAATGTGTGGCACTGTCCGTACCTAAGTCTAAGTGAGTCCAAATTTGATTTGAATAGTTTTCATTATAATGGAGAGCAAAGAAGGGTCATCTACAGCCTGTTGCAGCAGCTGAATGCACGTTTGATTGTAGATTAGGGTGTAAAGTCTGCACTAAACATTATGTTGAAACTAGTGAGTTTCACACTAAAGCTGTGTCTTTGTTTAGTTGCACCATGGAGTTGTGAGGTACATCTGTAGTAGAGTGATACACTAGTAGAGTGTAAAGGAAAAACTGTCCAAAACATTTCAGGTTTTCACCTTCTGTGGCCAATAATGTGCATTGATTTCTTTCTCTTGTCCTCCATGCCAACAGCTATGTTAGGGAAGACTTTACACCTAGCAGGGTGTCAGTGTAAGATTGAAGTTGTAACCTGTGTCACATTGTAAGCATTTCATTTGGTACAGCCGTTAAACTTTTAGTAATGTGCAAACTCACTAAGTGAGAAATTAGGCTCAAAATAGCCTACATCTGAACTGAAGCTTAACTGGTGCAGCAGGCTGCATAAATCTATTTAGAAGCCATTAAAACACACACACACACATACATATCAGGGAGCATTCAGGGCCAATGTTTCCTCTAAGCTGATAGTTTGGTGACCTACGTCTTATAATTGATCACATTGACTAAATATTAATCTTGTCAGTCCTTATGTCTAATAATGTGAATACTTTTCAACACTAAGTGACTTTTCAACACAATACACAGTGTTTTGCTTTTTATCATGTTGCTTTGAAAAGAAAGACCAGACCTAACACCTCACAGATGTGTTAGGGTTGGACCGATACAGGTTAGATACCAATACCAATATTTTTTCTATTGAAGCTGCTCATAGCCGATATTTTGTACTGATACTCAATATCTTTAAATTTGAGCATTCTCATGCCAGAAAATACATAAACCAGTGTTTCTGCAGCATTTAGACCATCGTGGGACACTAAACCAAGGATAATACTGCTACTACTATTACTAATACTAATAATAATAATGAATATTCATGCATACTTGTGTGGAATCTGATCAAATTGTAGAACCAATTCAGGTTAAGGTCTTCCCATCAACAACTAGTGAAGTATTGATCACTTCTACAATAAATATGTAATCAAACTGCATCATATCCATCATATCAGATGACACTGACTGGACCAGATCTGATTTTTAATGAAAGGACATATCAGCAAACCCATCTATCACTCTTCAAAATGTTTTTTGAACTTGTGACCTTGTTCTCCTTTTCAGATGGCAGGAGGTTTGTGTCAGAGAATGACAGCGGTGTTTTGAAGCAGGGTCTGCAGGGCTGGTACACAGTGCTCAAAGGTGCGGCAGGACTCCATCATCATCTTCATCTTCTTCATTGGAAACAGACACTAAAACTCCTTTGCTAGTGGTAGAGTTACTGTCATTTGTTTCCTTAATAACTACAATAAAACTATCATTTAATATGGTACCCCTTCATTTGAAGTGGTGCTCATTAGGCGTCATAAGGTACTATTAGGCATCAGGCATTATAAGACATCATAAGGAATCATGAGGCATCATAATGCATAGGCATTAAAAGGCATCATAAGGCGTTAAAACAATTATGAGGCAACACCATAGGTATTAAAAGGCATCACAAGGCATCATAAGCAGTGTAATGAGGTATATTGCATCATAAGGCATTATGAGGCACCACCATAGGTATTAAAAAGCATCTTGAGGCATCAGAAGGAGTTATAAAGGATCATGAGGTGTTAAAAGGCATCATAAGGCATCTTAATGAGGGTAATGAGTGTAATGAGGTAAATTGTATCATAAGGCATTATAAGGCATCATAAAGCATCATAAGTCATTATAAAGCATCAGAAGGCATTTTAAGGAATCATAAGTGCATTTGCATAAGGCATCATGACGGTGTTGTAAGGCATTGTAAGGCATCTTAAGTGCATTACAAGCACATTGTGGTTGCATGTTAAAGGAATAGTTCAGTATTTTGAACCATGGGCCCAAATAACATGTTTTCCGTCATGATCCCTATTAGTAGAAACCAGAACTTCGCTAGCCGCCCGTCCGGTAACACCGGGTGGCCCCCACCGGGCGCCCGGTAACACATAACATACTGACACCGGTATGATTATACTGTGAGCGTCATGTTTTGCAAAACAACGTTTATCATAGTTTTCAAAGACTGTTGCGTATGCCCCTAGGTTTCTATTGCAGTAGAGCTCCGGACGGGCGGAGCAGGCGGCTAGCGAAGTTCTGGTTTCTACTAATAGGGATCATGACGGAAAACATGTTATTTGGGCCCATGGTTCAAAACACCAAACTGTTCCTTTAGTATTATAATCAGAGCACAGTATTTTAAACGCTGTGTGAAAACATTTAGAGTTTGAATACAATGCAATATTCCCCTTAGTTTTAACATGACGGTTATTTGGCACTTGACCGCCATGAAAACCAGAATATAAACTAATCACCAAGATTGGATGCAGCTGGGACTTTAGTCTGTGAAGTGTCCTAAAATGAATCTGGAACATGATTTCACTAACATTTGACTATGGGATGTACTTGTCATTTTAAGAATCATTGATACATGTTTATATTGTGGCTTTCTCTCTCTCTCTCTCTCTGTGTGTGTGTGTGTATGTGTGTGTGTGTGTGTGTGTGTGTGTGTGCGTACAGGTGTCCAGAGGCTGCGGTCACTAGAGTTCAGTAAACCCAGTCAAATCGTGAGCTCAGAGAAAGTCCTCATCCATTACCTCCAGGAGAGATGAGACACACACACATTTAACAGTATGATGTAATACATACAATGTGCAAAAACACGCGGTTGAATCCTTCATGGTGCAGTAATATCATGTGTTGAATATATGTTAATGACATGATATTGAATGTAATTTTGATGATGTTTAGAGTTTACCTGTGTCTCTAATGGGCATATAATCTGTTTGTAATGCACAACACACTTCAAGTAAAGTGTCACCAGAAAATGTGATGTTAATGTTAGGATTTGCCTAGTTTAAATAAAATAAAAGATTTTCTCCACTGTGTAACTTGATTTGTTGTCTGGGGAAGAATACTTTGTTTAGTCGGATGAATTGTGCAGCTGTTATGGTTTGAACCTGAGAGAAAAAAGGATATTTCTTCCTGTAAAGCACTGTAATATCACCAGTATACTGACAGCTTCGCCCACTGGATACTGTGCTGTCCTTGAGAGGTTAGATTTTATCTTAATTAAGTTTCATCAACATCATTTTAACAGCTATTTTCCCTTCCTCTGCACAAATGAGACACATTACACATTACACATTTAAAACACACATCTATCAACCTCAGCTGGTGCCATAATGGAGGTCCAATGGAGAAGTGACTGCAAACAAAGTCTAAACCTCTAACAACCAGGCTAGGAACAGAAAGCTTGCTGAAAAAACTTGTTGTGGTGTGACTGCAGATCCATTCAGTAACGTTCTAAGTAGAGAATCTAGTTTTCCTTATACCTTAGTTTTTACATTTTTGGTTTTAGTGTTAGTATTAGTTACCTTCACTAGGTTCTATATAGTGGCAGAGAATGGTTCTTTAGGCACAGCAGGACAATTTACCCTTTTAGAAAAGTTCTCTACAAATTCAAATGGCTCTCCATAGTAAAGAACCATTGAAGAATGTATGAAATGCTTCAAATCAAAGGCATCAAAAGAACTTCAAGAGCAACACTGGGTTCTTTATTATTTTTTTTTATTTCTTTATTCTGATTTACCACTTTTTCCTTTTTGCTTTTTTACAAATGAGAGTGTTGTTTGCTTCAGTATAATTCTATATGGAAGCACTGCTAATCATAGAACCTTTGAAGAACCCTAATTTTTCTTTGTGTATAATCACCTTAATAGTGATACTGAAATACTGAAATATGGACAACTTAACGTTATTGGCTGCTGTCTTGGCTGCAGTGTGTCCTTTTGACCACTAGAGGACGGTATTGTAGTAGATTTGGAGGATCAGGAGGCCCCCGTTTAAGCATTTCATGACTTTTATTTCTAATGGAGAGAATGTCATATGGTCACACAGTCTAAATGCTTTTCAATTCTGTTGAGACGATCATATAGAAACACAACCAGCCTGAAATGTGTGTATGGGGTGGAGGGTTTCATACAATGTGTTTCACATATCACGTGTTTCACATATGACAGATGATTATTGAGCAGTCTGATGTCATAAAGAGATATAAAGAAAGCAAGAGAGACAAACAGAGAGTGAGAGAGAGAAGTGGTTTATGATGTCTATTGATTATCTGTTAATGGAGAGAGAGGGAGCGACGGTGTTCTGTCCTTGAGAGTCACCGACTTTGCGGCACACACACACACACACACACACACACACACACACACACACACACAGAGAGAGGGCTCAGGTGGGTCATTAACTTTGATGATTGGGCCGATAAACTGTGTGTGTGTGTGTGTGTGTGTGTGTGTATGTGTGTGTGTTAACTGGGGTAACTGGATTTATAAGGGTGTTTAGCTCTGTGGGTGCTGGGACCCAGACCCATTAAAATATACATTTTATCATCACATAATCATTAAACTATGAAACTGAAGATATACATTTTCTTGTCCTACAGTAGAAACTCTACACTCTATATTTTCTTGTGTTACAAAATTTGTTCAAACTACATTTATTTGGGATTTTTGGTCTTTGCAAAGTACTGCTTCCTATCAAAGTGGAGCAGAAAATCAAGACGTTTATATGAAAATGTAAAGTTCCAATAACGGGAAAATCTAATTTCCAAAAGTATCCACTCCCATTTACTCACTTGGACTATATTGTCTCACTGGCAAAAACAAACAAACAAACAGACATTTTGAATATATTTTCTTCTAGAAATTGCTTTAATTCTAACTTTCTTGCCAGGAAGCCTTTCAATACAGTTTAAGAAGTAAGTAAGTAGCCTACACAGGATACACCATCAATGCACTACCTCTATTTTACTATAGAAGTCAATGAAGACACTGGACAGAAAATAACTTAAGAAACGTGCACCTTCCGCACTTTTATATATGGTGATGGAAGGATGATAGAAATTGGAATCAAATGCATTACATCCATAAGTGACACAGCTATTCCACACTGTGGAATTCCACAACCCTCACCACTCAAACCCCAGCCTCCTCCAGCCATATAAAGAGCCCTCTATTAGGATCATTTAAACAAACACCAGCGATGCTTAGTTTAGCTAATCTTGCAGTGGATGTCACCACTGTTTAGGCTGATCAGGTTTCTGGCAAGTCCAACCCTGGAAAAACCCAGAATTCTCATCATGGGGTTCCTGTCATCTTGAAACACTCAAACCTGGATTTGTTTTTTTTTATATTTAAGATTTTTTTTTTTGGTCATTTTCTATAGTCCAGTCATTATGATTAGTGGTTTAGGTTGACATCTTTCTAATCTTTCTATAGTCCAGTCATTATGATTAATGGTTTAGGTGGACATCTTTCTAATCTTTCTATAGTCCAGTCATTATGATTAATGGTTTAGGTTGACATCTTTCTAATCTTTCTATAGTCCAGTCATTATGATTAATGGTTTAGGTTGACATCTTTCTAATCTTTCTATAGTCCAGTCATTATGATTAATGGTTTAGGTTGACATCTTTCTAATCTTTCTATAGTCCAGTCATTATGATTAATGGTTTAGGTTGACATCTTTCTAATCTTTCTATAGTCCAGTCATTATGATTAATGGTTTAGGTTGACATCTTTCTAATCTTTCTATAGTCCAGTCATTATGATTAGTGGTTTTGGTTTACATCTTTACTATCTTTATCTTTCTTTCTATCTTTCTTTTATCTTTCTTTACTGTGTCAGTCAAATTTCTAACTCAAGTTTAAGGGTGGATTGTCCCTTTAAGTTGCTGGAATGTGTTTGAAGCCGGGTCACAGTCTGGATGTTTCTGGGTGGGTCCATTCCACCTAATCCCTGCCAGGAAACACCCAATACCTTGTTTGAAGGTGGGGAGGAAAGACAGATTTATCACATATTCTAGGTATAGAGAAACATCAAGAAAAAGAAAGAAAGAAAGAAAGAGTTTTACACAGATATACATTCTAGGGCTATAGAAACCAATCAAAAGAAAAATAATGAATATGACAAACAAGGTCCTCCAAAACCAAATGTATGCCTTTTCGTAATACTTTATTACCATAATATTGTAATTTGATAATCAGCATATTTTTTTTCCAAATAACATTCACAGTTTAGTTACATCCAGGCCCATAGACTCATATAGAAACCGGCTAGTACTTCAGTATAGGCCACACATATTAAGTCTATAATTCCTGGCTTAGACGTTTGCAGAAAAGTCATTTATTAGGCTTTAACTAGGCAGGAACGAAGCAAACAAAGTCCATAGGAGGTTCTGAGTCCCTGTTTGCCCTGCTCTCCTACAATATCTTCATTTAACACAACCTCCCAGCTCTACTAAGGTGCTTGAATTGTGTAGTGAATATCTTTTCACCGATCATCTTCACGTAAAACAGGACATGATATCCGATGAAAAGCAGGTATCCTACTTAAAAAAGGCACTTCCTTTCCTAAAAGGTTGCACAGTCAGTGTAGGAGGTCCCCTTTTTTTTTTTTGCATGACGGCGCTACCACCCAAAATGTCTGCAAACAGTCCCGCTATTATGGCATAAGTGGGCTATACATGGGGAGAATTGAATATTGATAGTGTAGCTTATGGGGAGGTCAAGTTAAAGGCGAGCTTCTTCTAGCTTCTTCTTAGCCACTTCTGTTCGCCAGAAAGAGCTCAGATCTGCAAAGATGTGACATCAAGGGGTTTGGCATGAGCAGTCAAGGCAATATGATCATCTAGATTCAAAACCACAACATTTACAATCCATCCCTGTTGACTGGTTCTCAAAGTTTAAGTAAAGCATCATCTGCAAAGTAGTTTAGAAGGGGAGATGAATTCCAGCGGATGTGCCATTTTGCGTCCCAACCAGGGAGTGGAGGGTAAACCCACCTAAACTCAGGTTATTTCCTTCTTAGGTTGACTTTATGATGTAAATGCATCGTATACATCATAGTAACTCCTATCAAACTGACGTAAGTTATTTTTGTTTCTATTGGTGGTTGTTTGCCTCATGATGACCCACAACCTTTTTATTTACCATTCCACCACTGCTCCCAATTGACTTAAACCCAGAGCTTGCTGGGAGGGATACAAAATGGCCATCACATGAAAGCAAAGATAAATTATGGATGCAGCCATAATTAGCGCCTAATATATGAACCTTGGAATGAGTGTGTTGACATGCGCACCAATGTCCCATTATTTTTGGGGGGATACTCAAGGATTCTGATCATCAACTGGAGCAGTTACACATCATAGACTACCTCATTTACAATAACTCAGATAAGAACTTCAAATATGACAGATGTTATCCTGAGTATGATAGCGTTATCCTGCCTACTGCTGGTGTTGTGGTCTATGGAAGTTGTATTTCCATGGTAATGTTACGAATACGATGTTAGTCATGTATAAATGGATAC
This sequence comes from Centroberyx gerrardi, assembly GCF_048128805.1. Classification (NCBI taxonomy): domain Eukaryota; kingdom Metazoa; phylum Chordata; class Actinopteri; order Beryciformes; family Berycidae; genus Centroberyx; species Centroberyx gerrardi. The sequence continues at coordinate 31,135,833 of NC_136000.1, forward strand.
ACACAACAAAAGTGCATATGTCACCTTGAAAAAAAAAAAAAGAAAGAAGAGAGAATTTAAGTTTAACGACAATTAAAACCTCTTTGTCTTTAATTTAGCGACGTTTTAAGCATTTAATTAGCTGTTCACAAACAAAAAACAGGATTTTGATGATTTAATGGTTAGGAAATGTTTCCAGTGATGATGAGTATCTCCATAATATTAGGATGATGTAAGATGACAGCCTATTCTGCATACAATTTAAGCCAGGATTGATGAAGTATGATCCAGAATTCGTGCGTGTTCAGTCACATTCAGTGACGAGCTTCCACACACTGTTTAACTCAGTTCCATTTTCCCCGGTTATAAACTCTCCTCCCCGTCTCCTCTCATATACAATTTCAAAGTACAAGAATAAGAAAAATACTCTCCATATTTTACACATATTATAAAATGTTCTCTTACATAAAAAAAGTTCTCCCAGGTAATCAAAAAGTCCCTTGTTTTATAATCTTACATTTACATTTATATATTATTACATTTACATGAACGAAAATAAGAAAATCGTGTTAGTGTTGTGTGCGTGCGTGTGTTAAGCTGTTGTTGACATCACATTTGGACAAAAAATATATTCAGCTGTGGTCTCAAAGGTTGCAACGACATGAGGTGCGCTTGATTTATCCTGCCTGACAAAGTGGACACATCACTTGGAGGATAATATATATCAAATGCTCCTCCATAGCCATTGATAAGCAGCATGTCCAGAAAAGCATGTATTGCCTGCTGATCAGTAGGCTGATTCACCATATTAAATTAAACTTGGTTTAGTTTTCTTTCCAAAATCAGTATTGTGAAAATACCAGGATGTTACGCTACTTTCTCAGATAAAATTGTTAAACATTAAGTACTAACCAGGAACTGGTTGAGTGAAAAATTACCCAACATTATCATGAGTGACGGTCAAATGAACCAATTGCAGAGATCAACAGTATGCTTTAAACGTGTCCGCTGCAATATGGTTTGAATGGAGAATATTGATATTGTCATGCGTCATGTTCACACACTGCATGCTGCACTTTTCAGCACGGTTAATAGGGACCGTCTTGGCCGTAGCCTGTGTCACCCATAGGTTTCTGAAGGGCCGTTTTGAAGCCAAAAGTTGGGGTTCACGAGCGCCGCCATGTTGACATTTTTTGGAGCCGGAGCAGCCAGAGTGAAGCCGAGGGTCGTCCACAGAGCTGCAGCGCCGCCTGCTATTGGTCCGTAATCGGCAACCTGTCTGGTCACTGGACAGGCGACCTGTCAATCACTAGGAAAACAACCCTGTTTTATAACAGTTATATACTTTTAATGACACAGTAGTTAATGACGCGAAGTATTTAGAAAATTGCCATAAGGACACACATTAGAATAAGTGAAATTAGCTACTGAGACCATAACCTCTTGTCAAAAAAATGTATTGACTATATATTTTGAGTGAGAAGTTGGGTTGTGGTCCCATTGTCTTTTTGGAGCCAGTACCTAGTGGACGTTAGAGGAATTGCCGCGGGGGAATTTTGAATAAGGAAGTGGCGCCGCTTCCTTATTGGCTTCAAAATTCACTTCCTTATTGGCTTCAAAATTAACTTCCTTATTGGCTTCAAAATTCCCAGTGGTTTTGGCCGCTTGGTCTTAACTGCAGATTTTAGGTTTTAGTCACACAAACATTTCTGAGGTCGAAATAATCTCATTGGTTGAGTTAAACCTCAGTGGACGGAGCCAAACAACCACAGTTTTTCTGGCTAAGTGACGTTAGATTGAAGCCCAGTGAAAAAGGCAAGAGGTAAGAGAGGAGGAAGCTAATATGAAGCCCAGCGTTCTGCTACTAACTGAAAAAATACTGTTATCTAGGTTAGCTAGTTTGCCTAGCTGACCTTCCAAGTTCAAACTAGCCATACTAGCGTAGTTTAGCTTACCTAGCTGGTAAACTAGTCAGTTAGCCTGCAGACCTGTTAACATCATGAATGCCATGGTCATGAATGAATGAAAAAAATAAGTCATTGCCAGTTACATTTTATCGATATATTATAACCAGAGTTCCTTCTTTGCCATTCAAGTTTGCCAGTTAGCTAACTTGCGCTCCAAAAAACTTTCTTTGACTTGACCACTGAGATTTAACTCAACCAATGAGATTATGTCTGGCTCTGAGAAATGTTTGTATGACTAAAAGTTAAATCTGAATCTTAACTGACTGTTAATTTGAACAGAATTTGGACACAGCAAGAAACACTTTAGCCAGGCTGTACTGTGGGCATAGACCAGTACAATATATAGAACAGTACCAGTTTCTCAACATCTATGGAAGAGGATTATGGAACTAACTTGTCTTGTTTGCCACAGAAAAATGCAAGGGCCAAATTCTATCTGCGTCTATGTACAGCTCTGGGATGTTTGACACCTGTGCATACACAATTAAGTCTTGGCTTAGATGAAAACCATTTCATATCATTGTAGGGAAGAATGAAATCCAGATCACATGGGAACCCAACGCATCTGTTATCGAGTAATGGGAAATACTGGGGCTTTCTCACCTTGAAGAAGGTGAGAAAAGTGTATTTTTTTCTGGTTGCTAAAAATAATTGAATCCAAATTAGAATTAAAATGACAAAATTAAATCAAATAAATCATAATAAAACAAAACAAAAGAAAGAGTGAGTACTGAATATGATGTATTCCTATTAGCGTGGTACTGTAAATGAAGCTGTAGTTTGTGTAGGCTGCTGTCCCTAACTACTCTCTCATCTCACATCACACACACACACACACACACACACACACACACACACACACACAGGATATGACTGCCAGACATGACAAGTTTGATAAAAACAAACTAGCTATTTTGTGGTATCTTCTTCCAGGATCTATGTTGCTGTTTCACCAGGCTTACTTCCAATATACTTAGGAATTTATCTGTGTTTCCCCACCCTAAATTCCGATGTGTATCAATACCTAGGACAATAAACAAAACCAAAACATGGGATTGGAGACCATTTTTAACAACTTAAACTTGAAGGGTTAAGACAGTTACAAATGTGCTTTAAAAAGAAAATTCTATCCGAGTGAAAAATCGCTGTAAAACGCCACTTGTGGATTTGTTTACATGGTGATTTATTAGATTGCTGTTATCTCACTGGCTCATCTCCAATGCTGCCACTCAGCCTGAGATCCACCCTAACCAAGATGCCCTGGAAGCCAGTACAATGCTGTTTCTCCACATATTTAATAGCCGCAAGTCGACCAGTCAAATGTCAAAGTCCTCGCAGGGAATCAAAATGGTTTATGTTTCAAAGGTAGTTTGCTTGACTCTAGAGGTCAGGGTAACAAAATAGGGCTTTCCCACTGCCATCGCCAAGGCACAACCGAACTATTCTCACTAGGATTACACTGATATGAGTTTTTGAAGGCTGAAATCCATACCAACCCCCCCCCAACAAATACAAGTATTCAGTGTTTACCCCAGAATTTAATTCTTTTCAGGGTGGGAAAGCCTCTGAAACAGCATTTAGACCATCATGGGACACTAAAACTCTCCACTGAAAGCCAGACTAATGAAATAGTTGTAGGTGTGTTAGCAGCTTCTTAAGGCAGAGTGAGGCAGGTTTCACTGCAGGTTTTACAGACTGTTGAGTAAAATCTTCCCACACCACTGGAATGATTTCTCTGGTCATCTGATATTAAAATAACACTAATAAAACATATTGACTAGCTCTGATCAGGGAGGAATATATGGGCACACCAACATCTGACCATCCCAAATGCATTTTACATAATCCATGGGCGCTGCTGAAGAACTGGTGTAAGAGCTACAGGTATTCTGAGACGGTAACATTTGTAAAACAGACCTTTATTTTGAGTTCAGACAGGTCAAGAAAGTTCTAAAAACTGTAACTCTTATTTCCCTAGTGAATATTTTTTCTTCATATTTTGCCAACCACCGAGTTAGCAGGCTGATTCAATAATGATGCTTCAGGAGGATTCCCAGGGATCTGCCAGTTATGTCTTAAGGTCAAGTCAATCATGAGCGCACACACACGCGCACACACACACGCACGCACGCACACACACACACACACACACGCGCACACACACACACACACACAGGTGTGGTTGGAAGAAAACAATGTAGTAACGGACCCAAGGGAAACGCCATGTCATAATGTTACGTAGATGGTCTGCTTGGCCATCTGATGCTGCTTAGACACACACACACGCACACACATACACACACAGCGCTCATTTTCTTATTTCAGGTGGCCGAAAAAAGGAATAAGCAGCTAGTCGTCGAGGGGAAGACGCTTCAGAGGACTTATCATGATCTGTCGCATATTATTGTACACTTGTTCAAAATCAATATGGCGTGAATGTATGAATAGTTGTAAGCTCCTTTTGTAAATGATGTATGTTGTAAACTATTTTGTCACATTGATTCTGTTTGACAGTCGCTCTAATAAACTATTTCAACTGAACTTGAAAGTGAGCGAGAGAGAGAGAGAGAGAGAGAGAGGGAGAGAGAGAGAGAGAGAGAGAGAGAGAGAGAGAGGGAGAGAGAGAGAGAGAGAGAGAGAGAGAGAGGGAGAGAGTGTAGTGTCTGGCTGATTGAGCTGACAGTTTTGGCTGTAAGGCAATACTCCCAGTGCTTCAGCAGGGGAAATGGTCACACACACGCACACACACACATACGCAAGTTTATATGATCCAGACAAGAGTGCTCTTTCTGTACGTGTGACCCATGTCCCATGGTGCACTGCTCTCAAACTCTTCAAACATGACAGGAATTTCCTTATTTTTACCCCCGACAGTAATAAGCGTGTTTGTGTCCATGTCCGTATGTGAGTTTACACGTATATGTTATTTTATCATGCTTGTTTAGTTGCATTTACACGAAAAGAAGCCTAATTTCTTTGAGGAGGAGAGAGGAACTGATTTCTCTAGGTCCTAATGTCTTACATTTTTGGGGTCAAAACCTGAAGTATGGTCACCGTCTGCCCCTTTTGTTCCACTAGCAGGTTTTAAGTTGAGAAACTACCTTCACTCAGACTGGGTTCCCACATTACAAGAGTACTAGACATTTCCATTCTCCATTGTTGGAAACCCCGGAGTGTAAAAACATCAACACTTTCAATGAATTGCTGACAAACATGTTGAAAATATGTGTTGAAAATATGAAGCTGTTTTCCATCATATAGGTTTTGTTATATGCGCCACCCATGTGTTTTACACACCTTTCCGTGTGCTTCCCGTCCTTTTCTTTAGACTTCATGGTTAAGTGTTGCTGTAAAAACCTATTAGTGTTATAATTTCATAATAGCAACGTAATAAAGTGTGATTCGCAGTCATTGTGTTTCTATGTCTGCCATGCCAGGCTGTAAAACGACATAATATCCTAGTGTTACAACATAATTGAATACCAAAGCCATATGTGGCAGAAATATAACGTGGCAGAAATATAACGAGAGCTGTTGCTATGCCTGTCGATGGGGAAGTCTCTGAAAACACATGATGAACCCCCGCTGGCCTGGGATCAGATCCTACCGGAACCTTCTCTCCTGTGTCTCCTGACTGTAGTTCTGTCAGCATTCCTGATGTGTCGAGAAAGTTAAAATACTCGGTCCACCCTCATAAAAAAAAAAAAAAGGAGAACCTGTAGCAGTGAATCGAGAGGAAGAACGGTAAAAATAAAAAGGTGCTATGGCGCCATGTTACAGCCCACTGTCGTTGTCATGGTTACAGCGTTATGACGTTGCCATCCTCTCTCATGCTCTCCTGGCTGCTGCTGCTGGCTGTGTGGGAGGGGCTTCCGTTGTGATCCGGCGTGGCCATGGAGCTGTCGCTCAGGGACGCGCCGACGCTACTGGGCATTGAGACGCTCTGTGGGAGGGGCCTAACCGATGTCGCGCTGTGCGGCCTGCTGCCAGGCGAGTCTCTGTTGTGGTTACTGTTGTTGCCGTTGGTTACCCGGTGGGGAACGTAGGGCGGGAGGCTGTCGTTCTCGATAATGAGGTCGCCGTCGTCGTCTTCGTCCTCGCTGTCGCCCTCGGCAACGCTGTTGCTGTGGTAACGACAGACAACGGGGAAAAATATGAAAACAGTAGAATAAGTACATCTAAAACGGAGGGTTAGGCTGATATAACCCCATCAAACATTCAACACTTGGAATTTCGTGGAATTTTTTGCCATGGTCAGTTACAAAATTGCAAAATGGTCAAATTTGATGTTACTGAATGCTAGTACAAAATATCTGCAGTCCAAAAGATATTGCCATTGGTATTTGCCTTTGAAAACCTGTATCAGTCTAGCTTCCTTCAGGTACAGGCCATAACAAACACTATAGAGAGTGGAAAACAGAGTCAAACAATTGAGGGACCATATTGCAAGAACTCAAAGTTTCCTCTACTGATACAAATATTTGATCAAGGTTATCTATTGAAGATACTTTTTAGTCTGTTTGAGTGGCTACATTTAAAAAATCCAAAGCTAAATTCTCCTCTATTCATTCTGTCCATTTCTTACCTTGCAGTGATGGGGTTACTCTGAGAGGCGGGGCTTGGCGAATCGTGCGATGGGGCGGAGCCCGTGGATCCGGCCGAGCCCATGGAAGTGTTGCCAGCCGACACCTTACTGCCACGAAGCGTCACGTTATTCCTCTGGTTGGCCGGCTTCACCGTGACGATGAGGTTGTGACTGTTGGCCACCATCATGTCTGTCACCTGATGTGATGGACAGACCGTTGGAAAGAGGACGCTACTTCAAGCATTACATGTTTATTGCCCCCACGATGAAACCATTCATTTGAACCGTTCATTCCTTCCTCAATGACACCTCATACAGCTTGACAATTTACAGCCTCTATTCCGGTGGACAGCAAGACCTAGCATAACTTTAGCTTACCACCAACAATTAGCTAGCGAGCGAGCTAGCTAGCTACTACTAGCACACTGAGCAAAGCCAGGTTTCTCAAAAGAACCATCAATACAGCCTACTGATTACAGACAGCATATGCGGGAGAATCCAAAGACCATCAGCTGGCCAATGAAGGCTTGAAAAATGTACACTAATTAGCCATTAAAAATTACTCTTGGCAGCAATATTTTTTAGTTTGCTGGGACTTGGCAGGTGAGCCTACAAGTTAATTCTGGACACTGGCCAAACATTTACTTCCATGTCCTAGTTATTAGTATTCACCTGATCCAGAGATTTTCCTGCCACGTCGATGCCATTGACCTCCAGGATCTCATCATTAACTCCCAGCAGCCCTGTGCTCTCTGCCAGCCCGCCACGCACCAGCCGAGATATAAACACTCCTGGGACCTAGAGGAGGAAGAGAAAGAATGGAGAGAAGATAATTAAATGTCACATTTCTCTGACAAAGGTTTTAAGAGCTTAGGAACCAGATCTGAGATCAGGAAAGGTATGACAAATAGACATGTACGTACAAAATATACATTCGATTTTCATTATCGATTATCTACTCTCCAAGTTGAAGAAAAAGAAGCAGAAGAAGAAGAGGAAGATGGATGAACCAATACAAGTACCAAATACATTATTAAGCAGTCAGATAAGCACCAATCCATGTACTACTCAATTTACTGCTATTCATGCAGCCTCGGAGTGGCCCATTATAAAACGAATGCAGGAACGTGCAAAAATTATGTGTATTTATTCAAATGCACTACTGTATAATCATCAATCAAATAAACATTTAATGACTATGATAAATGACAATGAATTGAAAAATAGGCCACATAACAGGTTTGTGGATATAGCTTTTCATTTTGAACGGAAAAGATCTTTTTCATAATACCAAGTGTCAAAGTGAAAATAAGAAACGGTAGCAAATAAAAACACAATTCTTTGTTTTCAAAAACTCCCACTAACAACATATATTTATGACAGTACTTAGGTCTTTGTTTTATATTTATGACAGTACTTAGGTCTTTGTTTCCTAAAATGACAGTGACAAATGTGACGCTTTTATTCTGAAGGCAGAATAATTTCACCTCTGGTACTATTGTGGCTATCTGTGGCTGCTTGGTACAGCTGGCGCCACACTATAGATAGTGTTCTTCCCACTCCCCATACTACAGGTAATATCGCTTCACCTGTGATCTTCTCTACCATGTCTTACCTTCTCTACGCCCTGCGGTGTCACCCGGACGCTCACCCCGTCACGGATGTAGAAGCCCAGAGGTTTGTGGGTGCCGTGCTTGTGGAGTCGTACTCGTCGGTGCGTCTCGGGCAAGATGTCCACGTCGATGATGGACGAGATCTGTCGGAAGTCCTGCGGCAAGCCGATCAGAAGGCCCGGTTTGTTCTTCTGGTGGGTGGAGCCTGAGCTGGTGGTGCGGAGCCCGGTCAAGCCCAACCCCTTCTTACGCCTCTGGAGGGAGTTGGTGGCGAAAACTACAGGCTCATCCTCTGGGAAGAGGCAGAAAGATAAAGAGAGCAGTTGATTAGTAGTATTTTAATGCTCTGAAAGTAATTCTACATTCATCATTACAATGCAGTACATTGTAATGTAGTACATTCATTTAAAGGAATACACCAAGGTTGTGGGAGATTTGGCTGTTAGCCAACTTAGCTGTTAAGTGATGAGAACATAGACACCAAAATCATCCATGTTTAGATTGTTGGCTCTGACGCTCCATGCTAACACTTTAGCATACACTATGTTGAGTGAGGCAGCAACATCTCAAAAGTGAGAAAATTAGAACTTTTAGCAGACCTAAAGCTAAATAATAATAACAAACTTTATTTATATAGCACCTTTCTTAGAGTTTACAGGGTGCATTACAGAATAAAAAATAGAATACAATAGTAAATAATAGAATACAATGGTAAAAATTAAAAGAGAAGCAAAGGCAACAACGGATGAATTAAACTATAGGAAAAATAAAATGGTCATATAATAGTACAAGAATCACAAAAAGGCTAGTCTAAAAAAGTATGTTTTTAAAAGAGACTTAAAAGATGAGACTGACTGACTTAACGGGTAACTTGACCAACAATTATTCCCAAAAACACGGTGTAACAGAGAGAGAAAGAGAGGAATGGAGTATTCCGTTTTTATTGCACTCCTCCACACAAAGATGTGGGAGATGGGGCAAGGAAGGGGGGATGAAGTATAGAGAGATGGGAAGAGAGTGATAAAGAGAAAGAGAGACAGGCTTATTCGCAGGTCTTGGAGGAAATTCACAGGTTTATCCATATAATCAAATCAAGTGGAACAGTACGTCAGAATATTTTTCTTCATTTTTTGTTTGGAGGGAGATTAATACACTTCGGTCCAACAATATTATGCTACGTATCAAATTTCATATATGTATCCATTACTCTGACCGTCGGTGCGAGGGGGATTTTATTTTATAAATATTTTCCATTTTTCCACATCATTTTTCTAATCCCACACTTCACCTTTCATTCCTCTGCCTCTACCTCTCCTTCGCTGTCTCCTCTTTCTTTTTCTTTCCTTTTTGTTTTGGCATACATCTCCCTGTGCAGCTTCACCAAGAGTCAGCTGCCAGCATTACATCACCCACAAGATATTTGATGTTATTAAAAATTTCAAGTAAGACAGCAAACAATGGATATACTGGTACTGTATTTCAGTGGCTTTGCTTTAGTTGGTATACGAGTTAAAAGTACCATGAAAAAAACAAAAAAACAAAACTGTTGTAAGGGACTTGAAATAATAATAATATAACCTTGCAGAACACTATTGCTCCCTTTGATTTTATTGTTCGGTTGATTTCATATTTTTTGTTAGATTTAATTCCTTAAATTTGTTTTTTGCAGTGTTAGAAATGTGTTAAAATTAGTTTAAAAAGTGCTATAATGATAACAATTAAATCTATCTATCTATCTATCTATAATAATATAAACTCTATTTGTATAGCAAGAATTGTAGCCCAAAGTGCTTCACATAATAATAAACAAAATTAAGAAATGAAATAAATGTAAATAATAAATTAGTTAAATGTAAATACTTAACAAGCAGTAAAATCACTGATGCAAAATAAAAGCATAAAACAGGTTATTAAGACTAAAAAGAAGAAAAAAGAAAAGTATGAATTAAAAGCCAGATTAAAAAGATATGTCTTTAACCTTTGGGACCTCTAATAAAAAAGCAGTGGAGCACCTAAGTGTTCTGACAGGGACATAAAATGATAAACAGTCTTTAATGTATGAAGGTGCTAGGCCATTTAGTGCTTTATAGACAATTAAAAGGACTTTAAAATTGATTCTAAAAAACACAGGTATCCAGTGTAGTGGAGAAATGAATTATTCGTAATTTATCTATGGATTTCTTTGGTAGCCCCGTAAAAAGAGTAGTAGTCCAGTCAGCTAGTAGTCCAGCTTGTGTATAAGTGTGTATAAGCTTTTCTGCCTCTTTTTGAATTCAAAAAGATCTCACTTTAGCTAGATTTCTGAGAGCCTGTCTTAGTGAGCTTGTTAAAATTAGAGTTAAAACTTAGGTCAGAGTCTAAAATCATGTCCTTTACTTCAGTTTTTATCTGTTTTACCAGGCAGCCTCACTTTGAGGGCGGTATGTATTGTGGCATCCCAGGGGGAACTAAGGGACAGGAGACCAAGAGCAGACAGGGGGGTTCAGCACCGAGGCCAGCACCGCAGGCTTCCCCTGGGACAGGTAATATGAGGCCAATACTTCCCAGTCCGCACTCTCCAGTCTGTGGGGAGGTGGACCTGGACATACCTGTCTTTCATTGCCTGATTGCCGCAACTGCTTAAATAGAGGGCACCAGCCCGAGAGGTTGCCACATGGCCAGGTGGGAAATGTCGCTGGGTAAGAACATGTAAGCAGAGGAGGATAGCATAGGAGGGTACTATGAGCTGAGTAAAAGGGTGATACAGAGGGTATGAATGTATGTATAGGCCAGGCCTGGGCCCTACGCTGACAGAGGCTAAGCAGGATGTCCTGTTAAGCAACATTTCACAGCCAAGTCCTCAACTGCTTACCACTGGGCACTATATACACATGAGCTCACAATCTAAATACCTTTTCCCTTCAAATATGTCCCTCTAATTCCCTTTTTACAGTAATGGAAATTGATTGGTATAGTTCGTTCAGATTATTGTAATCCCATTATATGTAAGGCAATGAAAAGCATGATCACATAAAAGGTGTGTGTGTGGAAGAGAGGACATAGTACATGTATAATCACGTAAATGAGTCAATGTAGATGGCCAATTTAGCCTTCTGCCGAGATGGTAATTGCCAAATGGGATGTGTGATCGATCATGCAGTGTTGCATAATGTGACTGGACAATAACAAAATAATGTTCGTCACAACTTTTGGACAGAACGCAATTCTCGCCCTTCTGTTTTGCCCAAAACATGTGCAAAGACATAAAATACTCAATGCTGCATTTGATTATTGCACTAACTAATGTAACCAAGGCAGGGAAGGTGAATCAACTGCTCAGCAACAAAGAAGACTGCGGTATGTATCCAAGTTACCCATCCAACAATGCAAAGAGCAACACAAAGAGCATTTTTCACGTTCTTGCGTAGCAAAATACTCAAAATTTTGTAACATGATGCTAATGCATGTTGCAAGTACTGCTAAATGAATAACTCCAAACAAAGAAGTAGCCGTTCCTGGTGTAAAAACATCCCAACAACCGTCATAGTGGCCAACTTGTAGCTAGCTGCCAATGACGCTTGACTGATCCCAGTTGCTAAGTAGCTTGGTGTGACAGCCAGCTACCGGGTTGCACTGGTTCTTGTCATGGCTAATCAAAGGCGATACGATGGAGGAGGTTGTCAAATGTTGTTGCTGACATCTGAAAATATTGGAAGTACCTCTCTTCAGCTACGTTCCGCATGGGCAAAATTACACAATATTATTCCCCATCTTGCAGTCTTGTCCTTGTTCTTGTTTCATCTGCTTTTCAACTTTTGTCAGCATTTATAAAAACCTGACTCTGAGTGACTGGCTCCAGACTAGTGGCTTTGCTGCCCCCTTGTACAGAAGCTGGTCCACATGCTTGTACTATGTACTGTAAGCAGAAAGCCAGCATACTGGCATACTGCATTAGTGTATGCCCGCTTTTCATTAACCACGCCTAACCCTCCGTCCCACTGCAACTAATCCCCCCAGGCTGCTGGCTGTAAATAAGAATGGGGTCTTAGTCAACCTGGTTGAATAAGGGTTAATATAAGGATTGTCCAGGATTTCTAGAAATCTCTCACTTTGTGCGAGCTATGGAGGGTCAGGACCTAGGGTCGGGACTCTCAAATAGATTAGATTAGACAGATTTAATCTCAATCTATAATCTCATCGTTGTTATTCTGGACTAGATTATTCCAGCAGCAGTGTTTTTCTAGAGGTAAAGATTGTAAAGCCTGAATCTCAGTTCCTTTTTGTCCCATCCTTTCAGATGATGGCATTTTTGCTTTCTTGAAGTGTACACATTGGAGACAAATGTAAAAGTCGGAGTCAGAGCAGGTAGGGGGCTGATGTCTTTCTCAAAGATATGTTGAGGACAGACAAGGCTTATGTGAGTTTCTGGTTACCTGACCATCTGGCGAACCACTAGCCCACCCACTCTAAAAAGACAGAAAACTTCCAGTTCTTTCAGTTGGCTCGGTTTATGTGTCTGGGATTGTGATTTATGTAGTCACTGATAGAGGTCAATAGGAGTCATAGATTACTTAATGGCCTTTTAGTTGCCAATTTAAATAAACTTCAACATTAATTTCAACCCATCAGTAAGCCAGAAGAGTAACAAAAAAAAAAGATTTCTCTGCGCCAACCAACTATAGGAGTGAGGAGTGATGGATTGAGATGTGACAATCTAGTTGTTGTTGTAGTAACGACAGCAACTGACCAGCAGGAGGAGAACTTGTGCAGACAGTTGTGTTGGGAAAGAAACAGCTACTGGCCATGTGAAAACCTCATTACTGCAGTTTGCTGTTGTTCTTGTTTTTCTTCTTTAATGGAACATTTTTCATGGTCCTCTATGTACTGGGCAACCCAGAGAAACCCACTGTTCAATCGCAAAAATCTGTAGTTGTTCATCTAACTATCAGGTTTGGGGTCAATGGAGTGTGACTGAGAGATGATAGAAGAAGAAGAGTGGAAAACAAGTGACTGGGTGAGCAAGGAGAAGTGCTGTCAGGGAGAGAATTGAAAAGGCAGAGAGACAGAAAACAAAAACAGAGGTATAAATATATCATAAGATTCAGTGAGTTCCAGACAAAAAGACAGTCCCACCAGGATTTCGCTTTCGAGCTTTTTTGTGATTATTGCGGCCAAAAATGGTTGATTTTGTTGCGGCTTTTCTCAAAAATTGCAATACTATTTGTGAGGTTTTATGTGCTCTTTTTGTGGTAAAATTGCGGGAATTGGGAAAAATTGCAAGCAAAGGAAAAACTTTTTTTTTCTCTCTCTCTCTCTTACTCACTCACACACACACGCACACACACACACACACAGCCTCCCCCTATTCTCTCCCACTCTCCGTTAAAGCTATTAACTCTTCCAAGAGCTTGAATTTTGCACTCACCTCGATTCTTGCTGCTTTGTTTTGTTTTGCACGGTCTATGGCAGTAATTTGTTGGCAGGTGAGCTTTGTTCATCTTCCACATGAATGCGCGCTGCGATGACGTAAGTTACCACGACACGAAATGCGACAATTGGTCCATATCACAAGCGGTCTGTTGATTTGGCCATTTCATGCAGAAAAGTTGCGGCAATTTTGCAAAACTGCAAGCTCTTGCAAATATTGCGGAGATTTCTTGAATTTGCGTTAATTATTGCAATCGCAATAATTCCTGGAGGGACTGAAAAGAGACTCCGGAAGAGAGAGAAGAAGTTAAGTACAGATAGAAATGTTTGAAATGAAAGAGATAAACTGAGGAATAGAAGAGAAGGCAGGTCTGAAGGTGAAGTGGATGAGAGAGAAGTGGATGCTGGGAGAAAGGGTGAGACAGGCAGTTGTCGGACACATCCGACTAGCCAATCAGAGACTTGATGAGGACTATGACTCATGCTTTGTAAATGCTTTATATGAATTCACTGAATTAAACTACAATAATTAAACACGTTACAGCAGAGACTGAACACAATCCATTTCAGTTATGTGACTTTTTTTGGATAGACCTACAATCTGTAAGCCTCTAACACACACACACACACACACACACACACACACACACACAGTGGATTATGAATAATGGGGGACTGTACGTGTGATAGCCTTTAGGGTCCATAGGGAATATAGCTAAGCGGTGCAGCAGGGATGATGGGGTCAGATTAACAGGGTTAAGGGGGGGTTACACCAATCCAGATGTGCCTCAGATCTGATCCATTCATCCATTCATTTCTGGCTTTACATAGTAAAGCCATAACATCTGGCTCACACAGGGTTAAAAACAGCAGATTTTCGGTACCCTGTGCAAATGCAGCTATGGAGGCTCTGCAGAACGGATCACCACGCACACAGACACACACACACACACATGGCTTATAAAGGCCATACGCATCACCCACTGTTTACTGAGGTCCCACTGCAGAGTTAAAGTGCATGTGGATTGGAATAAACCTGGTAGAAGTTATTAACCACAGTCCTATCCATAGGAAACCACACAGCTCTTGCTCAGCTCCCCTTCCCTGCTGTACCATCAACTGACTCACTCTGTCAGTCTGCCTCTCTGTCAGTTCAATTCACTTACTTTACTGTCATGACTGCTCACCAGAAACAATATAGCCAAGGCAGTAAACCAAATACACATCAAAAACCAACAAATAACAGTTATACATTCAAACCATATTGGCATGATAAATTATTTGGCTTGCAGACTAAAAACAAGGGCTGCACGATATTGGAAAAAACTGACATTGCAATATTTTTTTTTTCTGCGATATATATTGCGATATGAAAAAAATCCAGGAGTTTTCACCAAATGACTTGAATAGCTCTATCAAGCCTTGCCCCTTTAAGAAGGTGGCCTTGTGGGTAACCTGCGCGGGTGACGTAGTAGGAAGTGAGTGTGTTTTTAGCCGCAGCCAGAGTGAGTTGCAGGATGCTAAGTGAGTAAAGTTACCATAGTTAGCGGGAAAAGAGCTTAGAATGTCACCGAGAGGCCGTGCATTATGTTTGCTGCTGTACTGAAATAAAGTGCCAGTTCTCCACTGCAGAGTTGGTCCGGACTCTTAGTAAAAAGCTTGTTACCAGCTATGAGCCAGGCTAAGCTAAAATAGGCTAGCACAACACCAGAGGCTTCCCAACTACGGTTCGGAGCCGCGAAAGCTGGAAAGGTAACATACGCTACTCTTATAACAAACCCTTAAATCGGAGTAAATTATGTTAAACTTAAATTAAATTATAACTAATTATAACTTAAATTAGTCATGGAAAATGAGAACCGTGCGAGTTTTCCTTTTGCATCAAGCAGCAAAAAAGTTGTAGCATGACTTGTTTGAGTTAATTTGCCTTACTTGACATCGCACGTCCTGCGATGTGACTATTGCGCATGCGCACATCGCGATGACGATGCTGAAACGATATATCATGCAGCCCTACTAAAAACCCAGATTAGTTTTGACCAATATGGGTTTTTGTGGGCCGATATAATTTTTTGGATTGAAGCTGCCGATAGCCGATACTTTGAGATGATACTCAAGAGTCCACTGTTTCCCTTTTTTCTACTACTACTACTACTACTACTACTACCACTACTACTGCTGCTGCTGCAAAAGCTACTACTACTCAGGTTAGTCTATTATGGGTTTCTGAAGACTAATAATATTTGTGGATTGAAACTGCTGGTTACTGATACTTTGTGTGAATATTCAAAATTTAAATATACACGTTTACAAAATTGGCAAAGATTACAAATTTACACTAAAACTCACCATTGAAACCGAGAATAATGGAATTCTTTTAGGGTTAGTAGCTCCAGGCAGGGTGACACACCACACCTATTCAGTGGTAGGGAAACTCTGGGATACATTGCTGCCTTTACAGAAAAACTGTTTTCTGTAGCTGTGGTCAGGGAGGAACCACACGGCCCCATTTATTGGTCTAATTGTTGTACATAATCATCAATACCTATAATAACGTAACATGTTGTTGCTCTCTCTGTCTGCTCGGCCATTGTGTCTGTTACCCACCCAGCAACCCCCCCATATGAAGATTTTTAGTCCGCACCCCTACAGAGAGACTCTTATTAAACACAGCTGGAATGTACCAACTGCTGAGGCAAATGAGGGAGGAGGTTGGTCACACAGGAGAAAGGAGGGAAAAGAAGATTGGAAGGAGGAGAGATGAGAGAAGAGAGGAAAGGCAGAGAGGTTCACTTGATTCAAAATAGGAATTGAAAAATGATACCAGCGGCATGGCAACGGTTTCTCCAAAAATTGGTCAATCATTTCAAAAGTATACATTTTTCCACTGTGAATACTTTCTGCAACATTTCATGAAACAATCACATTTTCTCTTTTTCTCTCGCTTTTGTACAAAAAGTACCACTGCAGTAGAAGGCAAGATTTAGGCCTAGTCAGAGATGTGTAGTAAAATACAGAAATATTATTATTTTTTCCAGTAACACACATAGTGTAACAAATTACAATTTTCCAAATTCAGTGATAGGATTACAGCTTTTGATAAAAAAGGACTTTTGTTATCAATCCCTCTAAATATCAATTATACAAAATCTATGATTATCCCCATCCACTGATTCGTTTTCCTAAATAATTGTGATCTCCCTCTTTCAGCTGAAGAGAAATGGTAGAAAAGTTGACCTTGAAACATCAATTTTGGGGTGTTAAGGAAGGCTGAAAAGAAATTAGAGAATGGAAAAACAACCTATTTTTTGACTGGCAGATACAAATTATCATTATACTATTATTTTTATCGTCGTTATTGCTATAATTTCTATAAGCAATTTTCAAAACGCAGTTACAAAGCATAAAAAGACATCCCAGACGCCATTCATCCTATTTTCCCAAATGAAATTCTGGTGTCGGGTATGGCCACTTTGCCTCAGGCAGAAAGTGACAAATCAAAACTTCAGAGTGAAATCCAAAGTGTCTCCTAAACAGCAGTGAGCAGCGCTCCGTCCAGAGAAAGCTGGACTCACCAACATCAGATCTTTCTCCTCTCTCGTCTCTTTGGTATCTTTGGTATAAAGCATCACAGAGAGGCCGGGTTGGTAAACGTGAGCGTGCTGTCTGACGTTAACTATAGTCTTCAAAATGTAAACAGTTACAGTATGTCTTGCTGCCACTTAGGGCTGCCAATGAGCCTCGCCTGGTGCAGCTTTAAAAGTGATCAGTAAAATCTTCAAATCAATTTTGAAACTCACAGGTAACCGATGTAAAGATGCTAAAATTGGTTGATGTGATCTTGTCTTCAGCTCAAATTGGAATAGTCCTTGATTGAACTGCACAACACCAGAGGCTTCCCAACTACGGTTCGGAGCCGCGAAAGCTGGAAAGGTAACATACGCTAACCCTAACCCTAACCCTAACCCTAACCTACCCTAACCCCCCCCCCCCCCCCCCCCCCCCCAAAAAAAAGCTTCAAACTGGGTTTATATTGAGTTAGAAAAGGGAGGAAGAATAGACACCAACCAAACTGGAGGCAGCTTCTCTCTGCTGGAGACAAATACCTGACCTGCTGCATTCCTCTTACAGCATTCCTCCTCCTTCTGACTCACACACTTTGTTTCTCTGGCTAGTGTGTGTGTGTGTGTGTGTGTTAGATCACATCTGCTCTGAGTAGCGGTATCGACCCACTGAGACTAGCATTAATGGTGAGAGAAAAGACACTAATGGAAACGCACACACACACACACACTCACTCACAAAAACATCACAAACACACACACACACACTGCCTCCCGTTAGAGTGTGTGTTTCCTGACCGGGCAGACAGAACAGAGACAGAACAACAGTAGAAAGAGGCAGACTGAAGCCTGAAGGCACAGACAGTGCTAAGCCCCTTATAAACACACACACACACACACGCACACACACACACACACACACACACACACACACACGCACGCACGCACACACAGATAGACACAGAGGATGAGATTATAGAGATTATGGAGACTTTCTCCTTCCCCAAAAACATAAAAGGCCAACGACAGTGCCCAAAATCTGAATTAACATAGTTTAATTATTTACGGTATGGCCTCATATGCTATTCCTACAGTATCAAGTTAGGTTATGATATCTACATGTTATGTTTCTATATTCCTGGTCTAATCTTGTAACAGTTTATGGCAGCATCCAGGGTGGTTCATCCAAAGAAGTAAGCAAAATGCATACAGAATAGGAATTTGGATTTCTCTATTTGAATGGAGCATAACCATGGTTGGTTTGAACGTTTATGATTTTGTGGAATAGGAATATACAGCTGGGAGTTTGGACTTCATTACACGGTCTACAGACTGTCAATAGAGGCTGGACCATGTTTGTTTTTGTGCGAACAGTATATGTTTTTAGGGTAGAGCGGGATTAGTTTATATTTAATAAAGTGTGTATACCTAATATACATTCCATACTGTTGTGTATTTGCAGACTGTGGCAGCAATAAAGCCTGATAATGTCTATTTATAATGACAATAAAGATGGTTTGCATTTCATAAGGTGAGAGAAACACTGCCAGCGAATATGAAAGTAAACATTATGAGGTGGTCATAACGGCGTGCTGGTGCAGTGCGGGGCTCGCTTTATTGATATGGAGGCCGTTTGTCACTGCTATATACTGAGAATAATACATAACTGTCCAGCTGGATAAATTACTGCCTGGGTGACAAACTGACTCTGAAGCTGATCTGCTGATTGGCTGGCTGAGTGGATGACTGGCTAGTCGACTGAACGACTGCTGTAGGTGGTCAGTGTGCTGACTGACTACCAAGGTGACTGACTGGCTGGCTGGCTACTGCAGCTTACCGACCGATTTATTGACTGACTGAAAGAATGGATGACTGGCTAATGGATAATCATTCGCAAAATACAGTTTGGACACTAACGAACGCTGACGTCTGGCTGTGTGTGTATGTGTGTGTCCCATATATATATCTGTCCCAAATGTATTTACTGTCTCTGATGTTGCAGCTGTCACTAACAAGCTTGTGTGCATGCATGTGTGTGTGTGTGTGTAACAGTGACCTCACTCTGCTATGCCCACCATCTGGGGCCCGAGGCACTGCCATATGGTTGAATACAGTGTAAGACTACGGTGGATTTAGTGTACAGTGGGGAGTGACGTGGGGGGTGGGGGGGGGGGTGACATGCAGAGGTCAAAGGTCACGTCTTGAGGGTGTGGTACTCGCCTTCACCACCTACTTGCACCTGCAACTGCAATAATTTAAGCAGAACAAACTGCAGTCTGGACTGATGCTCACATTCAGCTATTTCTTCATGTCTTCTTAACTGACACCAGAGAAGAAGAGCACAGACAAGCCCATCATGCTTAGCTAAAGTTATGGTACTGGCACGGGACGGGAATCATATTTGTTTTGACTCCTCCCAAAATCTCTAACCTGGTGGGATGACAGGTTACCAAAACTCTGACCAATAAACAAGCTACTTGTGAGTCATGTGACTTTTGTTTACAAGCCCTGGTTCACTTGTAATTGGGCAGTGTGACCAAAGAATACAAACTGTAGGTGTGATCAAACCCTTACCCTAAACCTAAGGTTACATTTATCCATGTAACTGTAAACTGCATTACAGTCATTCTCACAAAGAGAGTTTTTTTTTATTTGGTGACAGGAAAGATAGAAGAGAGAAAACAGTAGGACATGGAAAGGGTATAAAAGCTGTTTAATTCAGAGAAACAAAGTCCTCATTTCCCAGAATGGCTAGCGACTACTCTAGATTTCTGAACCAACATCACTAAGACAATCTCATATTTATTTGTACTTGGCAATGAAACCGATTCTGATTCTGAAAGTTTAAAACTCAACTCAGCATCATTGGCGCTCAGCTTCCTCTCCTCTCTCTCTCTGACTGCTACTTCATTCTCTGTGAACCGCTGATAAAGCTGCCAAACGACAGCAGTCTGTCTTAGCAGCTACTGTAGGAGAAGCAATATGGTAATTTGACCCTTCAGTCACTCCCCCGTGAGATTTAGACATTGCTGGCTACTGTACTGTTTATTCTCACTCTCTGTCTCTCTACCTCTCTCTCTCTCTCTCTCGATCTGTCTCTAGTCAAGTCAGGTTTATTTATATAGCCCTTCATCACAGCTAGGGATGCAGCGATTAACCAATGTCACGATTAACTGCACTTTAAAATGCCAGTTTTCTAACTGTAAGCACTCTGTCTAAACAGTTCTGTGCTCCTGAACGCAGCCTCATGTCTCATAAGAGTGAATCACGTTGTCTGTATGGGGGCTACAGCCAACAGAGAGGACACAGCATCCCAGTCTTATATCCACCAAAAAGCGCCTAAAATCAGCAGTGTGGGAGTATTTTGGATACCTCAAAAATGACCATGAGGTTGATATCCAATTTGAAAACATGCCGATAAAAAGTGGCAGCCAAAGGCTCAAACACATCACACTTGCTACCGCATCTTCCGAGATCACCATCCATCCTTGCTTGATCAAGTCAAGGTAATGAAGCCACTGAGTGCCAATATTTTGTGTTTTTGTTTTAGTATTCAGTGTTTCCACCATAATTGTATTCTTGTCAGAGTGGAAAAGCCTCTGAAACAGCATTTAGACCATCATGGGACACTAAAACTCTCCAATGAAATGAAACTGCATCATTTGGTTCTATTTTCAACCGTCAGAAAGGAAGCAAACTGCTGGTCAAGTCAGTGTTGTGCCAGTGTGTGTGTGTGTGTGTGCTGCCTGAGCCAGCATGGTGTTTCATGGTTGAAACATTCCAACTATAATCCCACAATGGACAGTTGACCCTGCTCCACCCCCAGCCTCTGTTTCTGTCTCTCTCTCTACCCCAACTTCTATCTACGTACGTACCTATCAGTCCATCAAAAATAAAAGAGTTTTTTTTTTGGGTTATTATTACTACCAAATGCCTGATTTTGTGGAGGGTTTTCTCAGGTTTTGTTTTGTTTTTGCAGTAACTTTGCGGGAATTGGTAGAAATCACAAGTCAAGGCAAAAATGATACTGTAATGGTACAAAGGAGATACCAAAAATTGTATTTTTATAACTGTCTCCCATTAAGAAAGAGTCATATACAATTACATCCTGCAATAATGAGCATCCTGTACAGAAACTACTGGAAATACTTTGGTGCTAGGGCTGCAACGAATAACGATAATTTGATAAATTCGAGAAAAAAACAAATTATCGAAAATCATTTCTATTTTCGAATAATCTTTTGTACTAAATGACTGAGAAAGTACATAAAGTAAGGCATCTAATAGGCTTTGTGTTGACCTGTCTATCAGGTCATGTTGTTTTTTTGTCAGTATTTCAGTATTGGATACTGTTGTTGATGCATGTCTGCAATGACACATCTATGTGTGTGTATTTATAACTTGTATAACTTTTGAATATGTTTCATTGACATTAACGGTGTAGTTTATTTATAAAAGGCCCATTTCTGTATGAGGCAGACTTTGTGTTCTTCTGACTGACCAAAGGACCAGGATGAATGGAAACTAGTAGAATGCAGGTTAAATGAAAAACAAAGTGACTCAACTGATATTAGTCTTAGTATTCTTACTCATATAAGACCTGCAGGGTGAATAAAACTCCAACTCATTATATTTGTTAGTATTAACAGTAGTATTTTTGCCCAGCTGTAGGGTGAATAAAACTCCAACTCATTATATCTATTATTATTAACAGTGGTATTCTTCTTCCATCTGCAGGGTGACTAAAACTCCAAGTCATTGTGGTCTGAATCCTCCTCCATCTCCTCCCTCACTGGTTGTAGTAGAAGACCAAGGTAGACATAGTTTGGTGACTGCACTGTCACCAAACTATGTACTGAACCATTTTATGCTAAAAATGGCGATGACTGACCAAACTTATAAGCACTCTGTGGCTATTTCGTGTGGAAGAAATTGCAGTAATTTAGCTAAATTGTAAATTGTCAGTGGTTGAATTTGACTTGCAATCGCAAAATCGCAAATTCTTGGAAGGACTGATATAACTATTCTCTCTCTATCCCTGTGTGTTTCTCTCCATGGTTTCTATCATAATGGTGATTGAGTGGATACTTAAGTGTATGCCTGGTTCTCAAGATCCAGATACACACATACACACACACTCACTCAAAAACGCTCACTCAAAAGCAATCTATGATCTCCTTTCAGACAGAGTGCAATTGATTTACCTGGATTGGCATGCCAGGCGGGTGGGTTTGATTGCTCAGGTTTCAGATAGATAATGTCTGTAGCTCCATTGTCAGAAACCAGACAAATCAAACCCACGAACGATAAATCATACGCATCTTGCAGTATTTGATTGTTGATTGAGTCTCATATTGTTCCCATTGAGTGTGACAGATATTCCGTCTATGATACCCAAACAAATCCCAGCTGCCCCGCACATGTTTCCACCAACTCCCCCCAAAAACACACAGTACATTCCCTCTCGCTTCTCTTTTGCTGCTCTCTATTTCTACATCTTTTAAGTCAAGTGAATATATATTTGAAAGGCGTATAGTTCTATCAACTCATGTCTACATGCCTAGTCACTTCTGTAAGTATGTATGGCGCTCTATAGACCCATTCATGTGAATACAATCCTATACATATGCTGTATTCATTCACATATTGTCTTTTCGCTTCCTCTCATATTCCTGTCATTGTTATATATTGCATCTACATTGATATTTTTTATCATGTTTACAATTCTCCACCTTTGTCATAATGGACAAATCTTGCATTGTCTTATGTCTCAGTCAGATTTCGGCTCCCTTTAACCAACATTTGCTATATTCTTATTTGTATCCTATTCTTCTTTTCTGTATCCTATTACTTCTGCTGCTGCAATGGCCCAATTTCCCCACAGGGATCATTAAAGTTTGAACTAGTCTAATCCAATCTTTACCACGTTCTTCCACTACATCTCCTATTTCCCTCTCCTAACTTTCCAGTCACTCGGAGTGATTGACCGGCATTGCCAGAGCATTGAAAACAATATTAAATATCATCATTCTGTCTCTCTTATCAATTCAATTCAATTCAATTTTAACTCAGCAGATGCTTTATTGGCATTGTGCAGAGCTTCTATATACGCTGCCAAGGTAGAAGGCTGAGAAAATAAACTGTGTTCGTTCGCTAATAACAAACATAGTAATGAAGACAGAAAAGCATTTTCTACCAGCCCGCCTCCTCCCCATCTCCAGCTTTCTGATTTTCTCTCCTTCCATTCATCCCTCTATCTCTTTGCTCTTCTATAAATATTTGATTTCCTCCTCCTCTCATCCTGTAGTACAGAGATATTTTCAGCCGTCTATGACCAACTCTCCATCTGTCAGTCAAAGATTTGGGGGTGAGGTGGTAAAACAGCTGCTGACAGCTGTAACATCATGTAAATAGATTTCTATACATATTACACACACATGAGAGTGTCAGCAGCTCTAGCAGCATTGTATCTGTTTATTTGTGTGTGTGTGTGTGTGTGTGTGTGTGTGAGAGGTTATTTCTGGAAGCTTATTTCTCTGAACCCTCTGGCAGGGAGAATATAAACCCCCCTTTCTCTTCACCCCCCTTCTCTCTCTTGCTCCCTCCTCTCTCTCTCCCTTTCCCTGTGTCTCTTGCTTTCTCTCGATCTCTCGCTCTCATTTTCCCTCTCTCCCTCTCCCTCTCTCTCTGTGTCTCTGTTTTCTGCTGTGACGACAACCTCTTTGGGTCTTTCACCACCGCTCTAGCTCGTACACACACAGACACAGACACACACACACACACACCAATAGATAGGTCAGCTGGGTATTTATGGAATATGGTGAACTGGCTAGTGCTGCTACTGTACCGGTTTCTCGTTATATCCGTCAGCCCTGTCCTTTTATTAAAAATCAGATGTGGTCCAGTCAGTGTGGTGCACCTCTGATCTGATGGTGATCACAGCTAGTCAATATGTTTTACTACTATTGTTTTAATATCAGATGTCTGACCAGAGAAAACATCCCAGTGTGGTGTGGAGGATTTTACTCAACAGTCTGTAAAACCTGCAGTGAAACCTGCCTCACTCTGCCTTAAGAAGCTGCTAACACACCTACAACTATTTCATTAGTCTGGCTTTCAGTGGAGAGTTTTAGTGTCCCATGATGGTCTAAATGCTGTTTCAGAGGCTTTTCCATCCTGACAAGAATACAATTCTGGGGAAAACAGTGAATACTTGTCATTCCTTGGCATGAAAATCATCACATTTAAAGATCAGCACAAAATATTGACTACTGACTGTCAGTTTCAATCCAAAAACATTGGTATCAACCTTCAAAAACCAATGTTGTTCAAACCCTAGTACTAGTAGTCATAGCAGTAGTAGTAGTTGTTTAATAGAAGTAGAAAAGGGGAAAACAGTGAAAACTTGTATGAAAAGTTGATTCTACGTATGTGTTTATTATGCACACATAGATTCATCTGGAAGTTGGTTTACCTTGCTTTTTTGCTAGGTCTCTGCAATGTTTTCATGGTGAACACATGTCATCAGTGAATTGAAGCTGCACTGAAAAGTTACCTTGAAATATCAAAATCAATAACCACGCCTGATCGGTTTCCTCTCGTTACATTTGAGCCATGGGATCGATGCAGGGTGGTGAAAGTCTGCAATCACAGGGATAAGACTATGTGTTTCATAGTCAGGGTTGATCAGTGTCATTAACATTAGAGGAGTGAAATGAGATTATCTTTGTGCTGATTTCAATCTTCTGCATCTTCTGCACGGCTACCACTGTAGCACTAATGTAGAACTGTTCCCACGGCTACCACTGTAGCACTAATGTAGGACTGTTGCCACGGCTACCACTGTAGCACTAATGTAGGACTGCTATCACGGCTACCATTGTAGCACTAATGTAGGACCGTTACCATGGGAACCACTATGCTACTAATACACGATGGGACTGTTACCATGGCTACCACAGTAGTACTAAGACAGGATGGGACTGTTACCATGGCTACGACTATAGTACTAATACAGGATGTGACTGTTACCATGGCTACCACTGTAGTACTAATACAGGATGGGACTGTTACCATGGCTACCGCTATAGTAATGATGCAGTATCAACGACTTAATTCACAAATCAGATACCAGCCTCCTCTCTGTAACTCTTTCAACCGTTTTATACAGTGCACATCAAACACACACACACAGACACACAGACACACAGACACACACACACACACACACACACAGACTGGTGGCAGAGAGTGGTGGTGATATGATTGATGTCGTCTTTTAGAGTGAGCTCATCCCACTCAGTGGCTAATGGCTTACAACAGCAGATGGGCTACTATCACACACACACACACACACACACACACACACACACACACACACACACATAAAGGGAACCCAGAGAATCAGATCTCTCTTTCGCTGAGGCCTGGTTCACTTCATCAGGCAAAAGAAAAATAGAGGGAGAGAGAGGGAGAAACAAATGAATACAGAATGCAAGACAGGGAAAGAGGGAGAGAGGAAAATGGAGACAGAGAAATTGAGGGTGAGGGAGAGAGAGAAAGAGATGAGAGAATGATGCAGTCAACAGAGTAGAGGTCATAGAAAAGGAGGGTTAAGAAATAGGAAAAATGAGAAGGAGAGAGAGAGAGAGGGGGGGCTAAGCTCCTATGCAGTGAGCTAATCTGAATTCCTATTTGCCTTGAAATAGAAGCAGGGGGCTTGATAAGGCTTTGAGGCAGTCAGGAAGGTTTCACAACATCACACACACACACACACACACACACACACACACACACAGCTTAAAAAATCCTCACAGTAAGATTATAACACAGAGCTACTGTGGTGTTGCAAAGAGTAGCAATACTGAGTACCGCGGTGACTAATATGAGCAGCGTTTCATATCACATTTCCGATCACCAGTTTGTAAAAAACATAAATCCTTGTAAAATCCCATGTATTTACACACAGATTTAACTTTGGTGTGTGTTCTACCAGATAACTTTTCATTCATGCTACAGAGGTGTTCTGCAGTTTCGATTCCCCCCCTCTACCAAACTACTATCAGAGGCTTTAGTATGTACAAGAACAAAACTAAAAGAAAGTGTACTTGTATAACCATACCTTCTTTAATGAAGTTAAGATATTGAATATTGGCACAAAACCAATCCAAGAATACCAATATCAGTATCAGTATCAAACACCCATATTGGTCGAAACCTCGTCCCTATGCCCATCTGTCTTAAAACGCATTTAGGCTGAACCCTGAACACTGTTGGATGAATTCTACTTGAGACTTGAGACAGTGTATCTGAGTCTTTCTATCTACATTATGAATATGGATGTGGTGTATAAATAGTATTGTACTCTGGGCATGAATGATACAGTAATTGCGTGAGCAGATTGTTTGTTGGTTAACTGCTCGGGCTAATCCTGACTAATGAGGTGCAGGCTAGCTCCTGGAGCACAATAGAGATTGTATCACGCCATTATTCAGAATCCAGTGTGTGTGTGTGTGTGTGTGTGTGTGTTAAAATTTTAATGACGTTGGATTTCATGGGATTCTGAGACGTTTCCCAATGTTTTGGGCCTTTCAACACAGCACAAGGAGGCAGTGGGGACTAATAGCCTGCTAAACTGGATGTTGGAACTTAAGAGTGTGTGTGTATATTAATATGTGTGTGTGTGTGTGTGTGTGAGAGAGAGATTGTTTGTCTCTCTCATTCTCTCTCTCTCTCTCTAATACCCCGTCCTCCAGCACATGCTTTCCACCTCTCTCCCTTACATCCATTTGTTAATTTCCTCTGTTCTCCTCTCCTTCCGTATTCTATCTATCTCTCTTTCACTCTTTTTCTTGCTCTCCGTCACTCTCTTTCTCCCTCCCAGACCATTGAGTTAATGTGATTAGACTAGCGGCTGTCTGTAATTCTGAACAACAATGGTGGACTGTTCTGCTAAATAGCAGATTAGCATTACAACATGAATTATGCAAGATAGAGGGAGAGAGAGACATAGCAAGAGAAAGACAGAGAGAGAGAGAGAGAGGGTTTGAATGCATAATGTGTGTATGTGTGCTGCTGGTATACAACAATGCAACAATGTGCTATGCAACAATACAACAATCAGTCACAGTATCGATGAAGGAAAGAGACTTGCGTGGAGAGAGACGGAAGGATGGATGGATAGATGGACAGAGAGAAGGAGAGAGAGATAGGGAAGACGGCGGGATGTAAAGCTGAGGCACACGGGGAGAAATGGGGGAGAGACCTGGATTGATCTGGTTATCAATCCAGGTCTCTCCCCCATTTCTCCCCGCTAACATTAACTGCTAACATTAGCTGACACTAAAGAACTATAACAACTTGTCAAATATGAATCAATAGATACAAATCAATTCTTGAAAGACTGTTTTCGATGTAATTCTATGTTCAGGAAGCTTATTTATTCGCTTCATCCCAGCTTATAAAAACACACCTAATTTGCATTTGATTGTTTTACGACATTTCAAAAGTTCAAGCTCAAAATACACAGCCAGAGAGAGTTGGCCCTATGCCAGAGAACACTGTGTTTGTCTGCCAGATGATAGCGACAAACGCATACACACACACACACACACACACACACACACACACACACACAACCATACACAAACACACACACCGGAACAGGTCAGAATCATACAATGCAATGCCAGATGTCAGTCACAATTACACAATTATTAAACAAAATTGCATGCAAAAAAGCATCTTCTTCCCTCAAAAAACAAAAAATCAAACACAGTGTACAGTCAACTATACTATGCAACTAATATTACTTCCCAGCAGTAAATCAAAGTACCAACTAACATTATGTACCAGCAGCAAATCATACTGCTGTAGTACCAACTAACATTACTTCCCACCAGCAAACCACAGCACCAGCATTTTACAGCACTGCGCCCTATGACAAAAACAAAATGTGATAACATTGCATTGGAAAGACATGTTGCCAATTCGCACAGTCTTCAATGAAGTGTGGTTTGGAAAGAAGATAACAAATAATAATAACAAATGCTTTAAAGTGCAGTTAATCTTCTGGTTTTTAAACAACAGAAATAATGATTTGATACATATCATGATAACTATTGTTATCGACTGATATGATGTTATAACATTTATTGCCCAGCCCTAGATATGGCAAACTTTGAAATTGAGGTTTCGAGATGTCTTCCAACCTCTGTGACACGCCACCACCCTCCTCTCAATTTCATCTGTCTTTGTCTATCTCCACCGTATGCTGTTTAATAAAGCAGAGATGCCGCAGAAACAATCCAGGAGCCTACCCAGGAGGAGAGCTGGGACAAATATAAAAAAAAAGAAAAAGAAAAAAAAGCCAAGCATAGAATCATCAGGTGGCGTTCCCTGGTGAGAATAAAACGTGTTTGATGTTCAGAACAAAGACCTCCCCTGTAGCTATGCAGAGCCCCTGGCTAGCACAGACACCAGTAGACAACACTTGAAAGCCAGTAAGGACAGCCAACAGGTAGAACAGTCTAGCAGTGAGAAAGTCTTTATGAGAAATGAGAAATGCTGTGTCTGAAAGCTCGCTTTATTTTCATCCCAATCTGTTCACCTGTTTAAGTGCGCGGCTAACAAACAATATGTAGGAGGGCGAATTTGACAAAGTTTTGAAACCAACTAGGCTAACTAGTCTAAAACTTGAAAGCTGCCAGAAAACAGCCATAACGGACAGATTTTTTTACAATAAAGTACCGTAACTTCAACCCTCCCTCTCTTACCTCTCTTGGTTATGATAATGCGGAGCAGGGGATTGGCCGAGGAGACCGCCTTGTGGAAGTTGTCGTCGTTGTTGATTGGCAGCAGGTCCCCGTGGATGTCGGCGTATCCTAGCAACACGTCGATGCCCGGGATGCGGTGGATGCTTTGGAGGAGGCGGTAAAACTCCTGGAAGCCGCCGGGACCATTTCTCTTCAGGGCAAAGCGACGGTACTCCGCCTCGAACTGTGGGAAGACATGACAGCAAACGCAATCGTCAAGCAGTTGCACCGACACATTTCATGACCCAACTGACTAGGGCTGAACAATTAATCGAAATTTTATCGAAATCGCAATATGGCCTAGTGCAATTTTCAAATCGCAGGAGGTGCAATATTTGTTAAAGGCGAAATGCGTGTCAAAATACCATTTTAAATTAAATATTGTCGTGCTGCAGAGATGTCCTGGCCTACACATCATATTCTACAGACTTAAGAAAACAATGTTGTTTGGTACAGATCCCCGCAAAAATCACACCATAATCATTTTAATACGTTTTTCAATGAAAATGAGAATAATGATGTAAAAATTATCATTCCCTCTAATATCGCAAATCATATCGCAATTGCAATATCAGTCAAAATAATCGCAATTAGTTATTTTTTCAAAATCGTTCAGCCCTACAACTGACCTATAGTTCCTTTGCTTTGGTCCAAATCAGGGGATGAGTTGTTGCTTTGTTATTGGTTTGGTCATGCAACATTTCAATCAAATTTGATTGAAATAAAGCATAATTTATCAATCAAAGCAATGTGGGAGTCGTCATTTCCTTGATTGGTCAGGACTTTGGTGCGCTCTTCCGGGGAAAGACTCATCCTTAACTCATAGTTCACAGTGTGTTTTAAGGCACTGTGCTTCATGTCATTGGGTGGGATCACTCTAAGCAAAGCTCCAGAGTTGGTCTGGACACATGCTGAGAAACCTCCCTCTCAACAAAGGTCTCAGTCTGATTGCTGTGCTCTCATAAGGACAAAGCAAACCCAACTACGGGGGAAATGACTCCAGGGGTCAAAATGATTGCTCTAGAGCCGGGATGGGCGATCACGTGCCATGGAGGACCAAGAGTCTGCAGGTTTTCATTGCCAACCAATCACTACACCCGTTGACTTCACTGATTCATACAAATTCAACCCTAGAAGAGGAATTCCAAGTCTAAGATGTGAGTACTATTGAAACCTGGGCTTGAGCATGAGAAGACCAGGCACACCCGCCATGAAACCAACCATGGACAAGAGGCTATTGATTTCTGACCCTAACCCATTCTGGATTTGGTACTCTGTGACAAATTAGGACAAAACACATACACACATACATAGAGTAATGGAGTACAGGGTTGGCGAGACAGCTGATGCTGGTTGCTGGGACTTGAAACGCTGCCACCTCAGAAAAGGTGTCAACTGGGAATGCTGTCACCTTGGAATGCTGTCACCGAGGATTTCTGGCATTCGTCTCTCATTTCTTATCTCTCATGAAATATGTTGCCATAACCCAGCACTAAATCCTCAGACACAAACGATGGGTGTTTGCATTACCACCTAGAATGACATGGGGTGAGTAAATAAATGACACAGGGCATAACTTTGGAATGCCGTCATCTTAAAAGTTTTTGCATTCCAGTTCCAAGAGCACGAGCCTGTACCTCGGTTCCAAGAAGTTAAAACTGAATCGGCGGAGGCTTAAAAAACTGCAGAGCCGTTAATGCAGCACATCTTTTTTTGGGGTTAAGTCAGTTTTGGTAATTATTGCAAGGGGCAGAGAAGCCCCACGCCGATTTTAACAAGGCTGACAGAACAGGACTGATAATAAAACACACATGTAGTGAGCATAGCGTACGCTTTCTTAGGTCCTACATTTATACGCTTGCTGCACTACTGCTACGCTTTGGAAAAGGTTTGGAAAATCCTGCAGATTTCTACCATTGCTACTACTGTAGTACTAGATCCACCACCATGTTTTAATAGACAATGTGGGTTTAAAGCTTCCTTGGGCTTTCTCAAAACATAAACCTGTCTGGATGTCAGAAAAAAGGGAGAAAGACAAATAATCAGACCATATTACTTTTTTCCCCATTGCTCACGGCTCCGGGTTTTCTGCTCCTTACATCTTTGTGTGTTGGACTTTAATACAAGTGGTTTCTGGATGGCAACCCTGCTATACTGTAAAGCAGCTTTCTGAAGCTCATAAATTTACATTTTGTTGAGACCATACAGAAGTGTTGCATAAATCTGTGGTAATGTTTTTGAGGCCATAGCTTTTGCTGTTTCCTATTTTTTTCCTACACATGGATCACTTAAGTTTCATCTGTAGGTATTTTATCTTATATTCCGTCCTACTGTGTCAGCATCTTTACTGCAATGCTAATGCCTTCAGAACCCTCTCCACTTTACCTCTATATTCATTCAGGATTGGTGGGCCAGCCTTACAAGAACATTACTGTGACTGCTTGAGAAAGTGGGCAGTTTTTCCCACGGCACAAGACGTAACA
The DNA here is from genome assembly GCF_048128805.1 of Centroberyx gerrardi. NCBI lineage: Eukaryota > Metazoa > Chordata > Actinopteri > Beryciformes > Berycidae > Centroberyx > Centroberyx gerrardi. The sequence goes on from NC_136000.1 coordinate 31,167,242, forward strand.
GTTCAATTACTGTGAACATGTGAACATTATGCGTATGTATAAGCTTTGCAGCTGCAGTGGCGAGCCTAATCTATGGCTATGAAAAAAAAAAATATTCACGTGACACTCTACAGCATCTATACTTGTTAAAAACTCCATATTATAATAGACTAGGTTATGGAGCTGCAACCTGCACTAGAACAGAACTATGATCAAAACAGAGACGTGTGGAACCAAAACCAGCAATGCATGTGATCAGGAATTTTGGGGTTGATGCTGATCACAAATTTACTACCAGTGTAATCAAGCTGGTCACCAATTGAAATGATGCATTTTACTCAGACTGGGGCAGGACACATCATGTAAAAATGCATAGCAACCACAGAGTAAAATTTCAATATAGCATTGTTTTTTGACAGTGTTCTTATGGCTGCACGACATAACCATGTGAAAATAAATCAGAGTTTTTATCCATAGTTATTACACGTTAGGTGTGCGCTTGATGAAAGAGGTTTTCATTGAGGCAGCATAGGCTCAAGACATACACACCTGTTCAATAGATTAAACTGTTTGTAATCATATATGAAAGAATGGATATATGTGAGCTGTCAATGTTGAATAAGAGTTGAAAATAGTGAATGAATGCAATAATCAAACTGTGCAGAAAGCAGTGAAATGAAATGATCAAGTCTTGCTCTGAAATGAATAAAAACAAGCAAGGCCACTTGCTTGGTGCTACATAAATAACGAAGGCAGGCCTATAATGTGATCAGGCAGCTCAAACGATGCTCAGCCAATCACTGATGACCTCTTGAGAATGTCTATCGGCTGATTATGATCAGTGGTCTATTGATCGGTGCATCCCTAACCAAAACGTAAATTTACCGGCAACCAGAACTGATGCGGAAACATCATAGACTGCTATGCTAACATGCTAACAACTACTGTACAGTGATTGTGTCTGTGCTAACATGCTAACAACCAACTCTCCAAGCTGAGTCACAAGCTGACCAGCGACGGGCAGACAGGAAACTCTCCAGGGTGGAGTGTGTGGTGCTTTCACATTATCAATAACACACACACTCACACAGATGCACGCATTAACACAAGTTACTGCAATGTCCGATATGCCCTTACTGGGTTTCAAATGCTTTGTATACTACATGTTTTTAATTTTGGATGTGTTCTATGTTATAACAGACATTAGTGATTTTGTAGTATTATGTAGTTCATGTTTTCATACTAAAATATAATTTCAATATGGTTTGAATGGATGCAGCACAATGTGTATGTGTCTCTTGGTTTTGAAAATGTATGTTTTCTACACCGCTTTGGCAAAAATTGTTTCTGATCAACAGTCCTGACAATACAGTGACTTCACTGACAGACGGGTAGAGAGACGGAACGACAATGAGAGAGAGACAAGCTTTGACACATGTCAGATTAGACACATAGTTGAGATTGGAGCTGCAATAATAGACAAAGAGAGAGAGTGTCAGGGAGAAAAACAGGGAAACTCTGTGTGTGTTTGTGTGTGTGTGTGTGTTTCTTGTACTATGTAGAGGAACTGGTTCTTGTCTTTACACTGGCAAGTACAGTAGTCTCCCTACTCATTCCAGGCGGCCTGTGGAGATAGATATTAAGGAAGCCATTTCCTTCAAAACATTGAAAACCTTCTGCCCTCCGACGGTTTCATATATAGGCTGAAACTAGACAACTGAGTCTGAATTATGTGTATTGAAATTTGTAAGTGAAATTGAATTTACTTCATTTTGTTTTTCTTTTCAGTTTGTAAATATTCAGTTTCAATTGAAGTTTCAAAATAACAGTTGTCTTCTGCACACATTTGGAAAACCTATTCAACCTTTCAAATAATGGCCGAGCCACAATCTCAAAATCAACCCTCCAGAAGCTTTCAGACACAGCAGAAGATTACAGATATAATCAGAAAGAAACGCTACGGTCAAATCGGTTGTCCTTTGTGTTTCTGATCAGCCGGTCATACCATCGTCATTGTCCTTTCACACTGAGCTAGAAATGGTAGAAAAGTTGTCTTTCTCTGGGTGGAAGAATTCCCTCTACTTTGATGAGAAATGGTAGAAAAGTTGTCTTTCTCTGGGTGAAAGAATTCCCACTACCTTTATTTAAATTGAGGTGAAAGATGACAATATCACTGGGCATCAACGCTGTTTGGTTTACTCATCATTCATATAGGTGTAAGATTTTGGGGGTGTAACGGAAAAGTAATATAACAAGTATTGTAACAAATTACTGCTCCCAGTGAGTAATAAGTGAAGTAATAAAATTACTTTTGGAACGGATACCAAGCAGTGAATAATATGTTACTATTTTGGGTTAGGGTTAGTAAGGAGTAAGGAATCCAACACTGACCATGTAGTATGTTATTTGTTATAGTGAAACAGCCTAATGACAGAGTAGGTGAAGGCCCACCTTGCTTGTGGCTGAAACTACACTATGACTTGTTTGGTAACATACTAATGAATGGTGGTGGGGTGGTGGTATGTGTGTGTGTGTGTGTGTGTGTGTGTGTGTGTGTGTGTGGTGGGGAAGGGGGGGGGCTCCCATTATTACCACTTCCAGTTTCAGTATCTGTTGTGGCTTAGAAATAGCTCTTATTCTGGATATACTTCATTGTCCTGTAATTGCCCCAAATGTGTTTATTTTTTTGATGATAAAAAAAAGCTCTATAGCTGCATAACGAACTACAAATGTCATGTGTGTTTGATTGCGCTAAGGTGTGCATCATTTACTTGTGGTTTATTGTGGGTTTGAATCCAGGAGCCTCTTTCTTTCCTTTCTCACTATAGAAAAAATGAGAATATGTTAAACAGAATGCCTAACAAATAATCTAATAAGCATAATACTTAGCAAATATCTTTAAAAATTATCTCCAGTATAGTCTACACAGCTGTGTGTGACCAGGCTTGTACACATCGATGCTACAGTGTTATCATTGGTGTTTGTATGCAGTTGTATGTAATACTTGTAATAGTTGATAGTTTATTTTATGAACACTAATGGTAATACTGATACTAATACTAATACTAACAGCACTAATACGAATACTAATACTAACAGTAACACTGACACTAAGACAACCATTAATTGTAATACATTTACAGTAATAGTAATACTACTAATGCTAATACTAACGCTCATGTTAATACTAATACTAATACAATACTAACAGGGCGAGTAATTGAATTGAACTGAATTGAATTGACAGCGAGAGACATTAAGAGAGAGAGAGAGAGAGAGAGAGAGAGAGAGAGAGAGAGAGAGAGAGAGAGAGAGAGAGAGAGAGAACGAGAACTCGGATGCGGATTGCGGTTCAGGCTGAAAACACAACGTAACAGAAGCGGTAGACACCGGAGGTGGAAACACGACCGAGTAAAAAATGGAATAAAACGGAACAACGGGTAACGACATAGCAGCCAGACTCCGTGCTGGGATCCGGTAGCTACAGGCGCACCCAGGGGTGACGGTGGCATCCCGCCTGTCAGCTTTAACCAGATTTGTTTTCACCACATTCGCTCCCCCGAATTAACAATGTAGAACGGTGAAACACACACACACACACACACACACACACACACACACACACACACACACACACACACACACTCACACACGTCGGTTTGTTTGTTTGAGAGAGGGGGAGAGAGAGAGAGACTATGTATTTGAACGGCAGCCGGAGGTAACGCTAGTGTAGTCCACCAACAAACCGGCAGCACAAACCAGACGCCGTAGCCCTTCGTCACGGTAACCGAACCGTTAAAACTAAAACTGTCAGCCTCATTAGCCCCATGACTCACTTTGCTCTTGACCTCCACCACGCTGTCCGTGAGTTTTAACGGTGTCCGGTGCTGCTGTCTTGACATACTGCTGTCCGGTTGGCTGGTTGGCTGGAGCACTGCGGATAAACCATCCACCGGAATTATTGTTGTTTCTTCTTCTTTCCTCTGGGAAAAAATAAAATAACGCATAAAACAGACGACGAGAGCAGAAACGGTCCGTTCATCCGTCGGTTTGTTTGATTTGTTTGCTTGTTTTGACCATTAAAACAGCTCGATTTAGCGCCCCTGTTTCTGTCGCGTGCTGCCCAATGTATTCAGCGCGCGGTGTTATTCGCTCCCGATGCCACCGGGAAAAAAACAGCGCTCGCGACAGGTGGAGCCCGGTAGATTCAGTATGGGATGTGAGGTGTCACTCTGATCCTTCCTCCTCCTCCAACCTGACCTCCCACTGCTGAGACTGGAGCTGTGAGGAGAGAGCAGAGTGGGCGGGGCATGACGCTGGAACATTACTACTACTATTAGCCTAATATAGGACTAGTACTGATAGCTACTACTACCACTACTACTACTACTACTACTACCATTACTACTACTACTACTACTACTACTACTACTACTACTACTACCATTACTACTACTACTACGGCTACTGCTACTGCTGCTTTGCTTCTACTACTACTACTAATACTAATGCTGCTACTAATACTACTACTGCTTTGCTACTGCAACTACTGCTACTAATATTGCTAATACTACTAGCCTACCACTGGTCTACTACTACTGTTACTGTTTGTAGTAGTAGGGTACTACCTACTACTAC